>NC_044911.1:32236010-32539151 GCF_001633185.2 Quercus lobata | reverse complement strand
TGCAAAGTTTATGGTTCTTTGTTTTGATGTATTAATGTATTTCTTTCCTAATTGTTTAATTGCACATTTGTTAGTAGAATAGTGACTATATTTATCTGTAAGCTCATGAAATTAAGTTAAAACACTAAATACATACTAAAATTTAGAAGTTGGCAATTACAATTTACCTTAGGCTATTGGTTGTTGCTGTTATTTTGAATGGGTGTAAATATATACTAAGTTTACTTATTCATAAAAGTCATTGGTCATATGACATTGAACTATTATGTTGTATTTACAAAATATAGTGTAAATTTTGCTTTAAGTTTTACTGTTTGATGTGCTTTAAGTATTTATTTATATATATCCTTGGCTAATGGAAGCCAAATTCTTTACCATCATAACCTTTTTATTTTAAAAGCCAATAAAAGTATCATGCAAACGTTTTTTTTAAATTCTTGGTTCCATCTGAATGACCAAAGAACAATAAAATTTTGTGTCCTTATATTGATTCACTAATTCATTTATTCTTTAATTAATTTTTTACATTAGTCCATGAATCTTAATTATTATGTTTGCTCGGCTTTGCAATTAATTTTGGCTTATTTGTTTTTGTTAAATTTTACTATTCAGTGTAGCTCAATGATTACATTGCGTTGGTTTTGAAGGATTTGAATTTCTATTCGTGATGATTATGTAATCATTAATTTTAGTTCTTATTTCACATCCTCACGCTAATTTTTGTTATTTGAATTTGAATTAAAATCCGGACGTTTATTCTCTTTCTTTTAATGTTTTGGCCTCAAGTTATAATCTTTAATTATTTACTGTTATTAGGGACAATGTAAGTCATTAGATGATTTGTATTTATTCATTAGGAACAACCTAAAAACATGTTAGTTGTTCAATAATGATTGATTTCTAAACCTTTTTTTTTTTCAATGTTTGTAGGTTTTGGTGTTTTGGGCTGCTTTGAATAAGTATATGATAGTTTTTTTATAAGATTTTTGGTGTTGGCCTGTAATAATTTTTCCTAAGGGAATATTTGCCTATATATATATACACATAATATTTAACAATGCTTTTACTTGGTTTTCCTTTCTGATTGTCTTTATGTTTTGTAAGATGGATGGTTTAAGATCTGAATGTTTGAGGAGTAAAATTATTTTGTAATTTTTAGTAAGTAAATTTTTTTGTTTTTAATGTTAATTACTGAGTTTTTAATGTAAATTTTATTGTTATTTCCTTATTGATATATGTCTTTAATTTATTAGAATGCTTATAAGACTTTGTTTCTTTTAACTTTTTGTACTGCTTAGGCTATTAGACTCAGTTTATTGGGAGGCTTTTTTAAATGTTGTTGTTAGCTTTATTTATTTTGTTTACTTATTTATTTTTATTGTGTGTATCTTAGTGTTTTGGATTGAGTGCTTATAGATGCTTTAGTTTTATTTATTTATCTTATGAATAGAAGATTACATAATAGTGAGTGAAAAGTTTCATGAATTCCATTTATATAAAATACAAGAGGAAGGAATATTTGATTAAATAAAGGGTTTGTAATATATTTCAAAGAGTACTAAAACAAATTGCTACAAATGCCTCTCCAAATGCTTCAAAAACGTCAAAAGAGTACTAAACAAATTGCTACAAAGAAGAAAAAAAACTGAACTCTAATGTATATACTACCTTACTCTACGAGTCTTTATGTATTTCATAGTATTGTTAATTATTATTTTTTTCTTTAGAAGAGTAAACTGAATGTACTGAATAAAGCTGACAAATTAGAACAGCGTTACTATAAAATGTAATTATATTTCACAATTCGGTATGTTAGACACTGTGATGGTCCCAAAATGGTTGATTTCAAAGTGTATAAGCTGAATGAAGAATGTAGACAACAGGATTTGCTTTAATAAAATAAATAGATTTTCCCCTATTGTTCTATTGTTGTAAAGTAAAAAGTTATGTGTGTTCAGCTACTGCATCTCTATTTTTTTAGTTACTTTAATTTTTCAACCAAGTCAATATAGTGTATATAATTGTATTGTGGCTGTTTGGATCAGTTATATAACTGCTTGAATACATAAAAATTTTCCTTATAATGTCAATTGTGGCTATTTTTTCTTCTCAGTTGCTTAATGGAACACTATGGAGTTTTACCTAAGGAATATGATAAGTTAAAACACGTTGTTTTCTAAAATAGTATGCCATGGTTCAGATATATAAATCTAGCAATCTAAATTTTTCTTTCCATTTCTTTTCCTCTCTTCTTTTTTTTTTTTTTTTTTTTAAGAAATATAATGATATCTAATTCTTACAACTTTATTACTTCTAATGAAACCATTTTTATAGCTATACACAGGTTATCATTTTGGTCTCTTATTTTTTTAGGAGGGTTAGTTATACAGTGAAAAACATGTCTGTTTATTTCAATGTAATTTGTCAGGATCCTTCGTAAATACCATCAAAAATAGAGTTTAATGACTAAGAGTCTTAACAATGTATAATATATATTTAAAGCAATTACCTGTATTTTCTTCTACTTATGAGATTTTAAATGATCCCGCGCATTGCGCGGGTTAAACACTAGTAATAATAATAAGGGGAGAAGAAGAAGACCATAGGAAAATAAGAAAAAAAAAAAAAAACTTTGGTAGCTTCTTAACTAGTTGTTTTCGGGATTCCTAGAAGGTGTAATATTTGCAATAAATATAAAATATACTGAGCCTAATTCTTGACATTTTGTAGACCAAATCGAGATTTATTTCTTAAATTTTTAGGCCATGCACACAATGGAAGCATAGTAGATTTTGTCACATGCTGTTTTGTCCAAATATATACATGACCTATTAGCATAGACTACATTGAATGGTTAAAATTCTACATTTATTTAAGCTTTTAAGATAAACTGTAGCTAATTATCATGGCAGTTTATCCATTTGCCCAATGTTGGGATGTGCATTTGATTTTGTCCAGTAACTAGCAACTAATTACCCAAAAATGCCCACAACAATGACCATTGGAACCCAAAGATTCACCTTATTAAGATTTGTAAAAATACCATTATAAGTACATGGTTTGCTAGAATTTACATGTGTTTATGTTCTTTAGTATATGAGTTCCCCTCCTCTCTCCCCCAAATTCTTCCCTTTGACTCATCAAGCACAAAGGTAGTTGTTGTTTGTTTGTTTAGACCCCCTTAAAACAGGTTGTTTAACCTAATTAACTAACCAAGTTGATTATTAGATTTATTATTTAGATCTAGGTTAAACAAGCATGTATCATATCATGCACAGTAGCAGAAAAGTAAATAACACCACGATATGATGACTCAGGAAAACTGGTGAAATGAATCGTTTTAAGGTAAAAATCTAAGGAGGATTTGACCTAACTATTCTCTCAAGGTAAAGTAAATTCACTATAAGAGAATTGAAGTTTTTACAAAAGATTTAACTATAAATCTATTGCTACCTCATGTAATAACTTACTGATACGACCACGTGCAAATTTCAAATCCATAGACTCCTTCTTTCCTTGGATTTACTACAATACAAACTCTCTAGTTTGTGACTCCAAGACCACCCTTAAAGGTTTAGATCATCAGTAGTTATTGATCTTGTTACAATAACTTCAGATCTACCGAATCTAATGATACGAGAATAATTTCCGACAGTGACTTTAATAGAGGAAGACATAATACTTTTTAGATCTCACAAGAGCACCTCCAAAGTCTCTTCAAAACGTGCCTTGGGGTTTCCTTTATATACTATGTAAAATAGATTTGAAACTCTAATCACATAATGGGACAATGGGCTGTTGGGCTTAATTAAAATTTTGTAGAATTTGATTTTCTACGACTTTCGATCGGTCAAATTTCACGGAATTTGAATTCTTCTTTCTGCATCTTGTATGTTCTTGTGTTCTGACTTGTAACACTTTGAACATTGTCTAATAAAACCTATAAATCTAGGAATCTATACCTAAACAAGTTTGTACTCACAGTTTGCCAATTGTTCTAAACTTTTAGAACCTAACAGTTGTTATATGCTTTATAATATATCCAAGAGCAATTCCTTCCTAAAATCTTATTATCAGGTGTGTCAGCAGCAGCAAATAAAGTCAAGCCCTTAAGGAAGGTACAGTTTGTAATTTTGTCACTTGCAATATATTCTCTCTGAATTATCCAAAAGAAATTTACATCAATAGAAAGCTAAGGTCTTTAGGTCAATTGACACATCCCTCTATGTTGGAAGGGAAAATATGATCAGGGTCAAATTCTTTTCACTAGTAGTTTGATCCGCAACAATGTTTTTAGGGTTTTTGAGAATTTTTAGACGATTTCCGAATATTCCCATATTTAATTGTAAATAGTTCATGGAGGTAAAAAAGAAAAAAAAAATGACATTGTGGATCCAATTAGAAACACCAATGTTCTGAGCATCTCTTTAACAAGAGCATATAGACAAACTTAATTACATCATTATGTTTACATCATATTAATCCTATATTTTATGGGCGCCAATTAATTTTTAACACACATAATAAACTAATTAACACCTTGGAATATTCCCCACCTTATATAGAAGTTGAAAATTATTTTAATGGCAAAGAAGTTTTTTTTCTCTAATAAGACAATTAATTACCAGGTGAGATTTCCAATCCATTTGATTTTATGACCCGTCGACGGTAATGAAAATACCGGATAGAACCATATCATCATTGCTTACTTAATCATATAATAAAGACAATATCATTTGGTTTTTGGGCTAACAATAATGTATGCAAGATCAAGATATCGACATGATATGGAGGAAGTCAATTACGTGTTAAACTACACGCTAGGTTTATTTGAGACAAGACATATAGATAGAGTTCAAAAAATGAACTAAAAAAATAAGAAAATTGAAATCAAAGAAAGAAAAGGTTGTTAATTGTAATTATATTTATGTTAAAGAAAATGCTTGTCTACTGGCTCATCGGCATGAATGCGTGTCTCCAAGTCTACTTTGGAGGTGGCTCGAATTTTAAATAAGAAATGATTCATTGATTTCTGACCCAAAAGTCTTACTAATTAACTTCGTTAAAATAAATAAATAAATAAAAATAAAGCCTTCGTAAGTTCCAAGTTAGAGATCTAAGTCGTGAACCTCGTGAGACATATGTAACTAGCTAGTAACATCTATATAAGCAAATGACAATTTTTTTATTCTTTTTTTCTTTTCACAGGTGTAAAAATTCAGGAAAGTCGTCTCATTTCTCCTTATTTTTTGTATGCATGTGGGCAATGAATTTTTATTAAAAGTAAGACAAGTTCAACATATTTTTTTAGATGAATATTGAGTGTCCTATACTCCTATTCCAAAATAGGAATTATCGCTAAATTTTGATAACCAAATAATATATAGTATATACTTATCTAATTTTGATTTGCAGTCCAAGGGAAGAGGAGATTTGAAAAATCAGAGAGGATAACCAGAATCTGTTGTGTTATTATCAAATTGTGTAGTTCATAAAATTAATGATCCTGTAATAGATACAATACCTCATGCATGCATTATGCATATGCTTAAAAACTTATTTATTTATTTTTTTTTAAATCCATGTATAACATTCTTTCTATTAATAAGTAAAGTCTATTGTATAATACAATTAATCTTGGTTCCTAAAGTTTGGCTACTCAATGCTATTAGTTTCTTGAGTTTTAAATGAGTGTTGTTGATCTTTCAAATTTAAAAAAAAAAAAAAAAAAAAAAAAAAAAAAAAAAAAAAAGTGCAATTGGTTCTTTTGTTAATAGTTGTTAGCCTTAATTAATGCCTACTAGCTAACGGAGCAATGGCCTGACAACATTTAAATAATATGTCATCAATTTTAATATTAAAGAATTAAATATGACCACACCTTACATTACCCATTGTTAGATAGGTCTCTCCAATTCAAATCCTCATTTTGAAGCCCTAATCTAAAACTGAATCCCCCACAGCTTGTCTAGTGTTTAAGGGATTGTTGATTAAATTATCTAAGTTAAAAAAAAGTTTAAAACTTTTTGTCAATATTAGTACAATTTGTAGTTTAATAAATATACTTTTTGTAGTACACATATTAGGTTATAAAAAATTTAATTTATATATTTTTTAAAATTATGTTTATAGTAATTTTTTAAGAACGCACTTATACATCACATACTCGCACTTTCATGAATATTTCCTTCACTTACACATCACATACTTGCACTTTCATCCATGGGGATCTAAGCCCATTTGATGTACAGAAAACAGGGGAGAGGTTAAGTAAGAAAATTTAGGATCCTAAGTTTTCTTACTTAACCTGTCAAATGACTCAAATTCCACAAGAAGATCACTTCCAAATTAAAATATCACAAAGTCAAATTAACAACTCATGTGCACACTTAAATAACATACTGCCAGAGGGCAACTACATATGAATATAAAAAATAACAATAATATTAACAAGAATCTTTCACCAACGGCAACACAAATTTGATTGGTCCACAAGCCTACCATGCATAGTTACAGAAATATTTACACTTTCTCTTTTTTCTTTTTTCTTTTTATTTACATTCTGATGTTAGATTTTGTTTCACATTTACAATGATGCTGAAACCACGAAGAGAGGCATTAATCCTGTCAGTTATCAACGTGGAGAAACATTGGATAAAGTAAGCTCATTTATAGAAGGATTTGTTGCTGAAAGCTGATCATTCTGAATTACTCTAGCTATAGCTAATGCAGGATGTTTTGGCTGAGGAAGAGCTACTGAATCATTTCCTAAAAGAACTACCACAGATGTCATTGTGGGTCTGTCTGCTGGATCCTCTTGCACACACAAAAGCCCAATATGCATACATTTTAATACTTCTATTGTCTGGCCAGACACCATCAACAAAGGATCTACAAATTCCAATTCTTTCCCTTCGTTCCACAGCCTCCATGCCTGTCCATGCACATTAAATAATAAAAGATTTTATTTATTTATTTAGGCCTTGTTAATGTGCCTTTAATACTGTATTAAATAATGATTTTACATAATTTACAAAAAAGAAAAGTAAAATTGTGCATAAATATTAAGAAAAAGACAAACAATCATTATAAATTTATGCAAGCAAACCAATGAATTATTTACGAGTATATTTTTATTTTCAAAAAGTGTGTAATGTGTTGGAGTACCTTCTTTTTTTCCTTTTTTTTTTTGTGGAAGGTCAATGTGTTAGAGCATTATAGTTAAATGATTCAAGGTATGTTTTGAACATAAGGAGAATGAGGGATAAGGGGAAAGTGACTAGACTAGAATATACTAATATTTAGTACATTCTATTGATAGTCTTCTCTCCTCTCCATTTCTCTCACCTTCCAAACATAAGGTAAATTCAGAATTTCAAAAAACTTAAAATTTTGGGAGAGATGGAATTTATCATAGTATCAAAATTCATGCAAGTTAAATAAAATTTTATTTCATAAATATCACAAATTTTACCAAAACAGAACCATCTTTTTCCAACTTAATAATATCTAGTTCAAGCAAACAAAAGAAACATACATATGCAAGAAGTGTTTGGGCATGTCCTGTGAGGTAGAAGCCATTATTTTTCTTCCCACTTATAATCTCAAGCAAGATCACGCCAAAGCTAAAAACGTCGGATTTTACAGAAAATACGCCTTCCATTGCATACTCGGGAGCCATATATCCGCTGTTTTGAGCCACACAATACAACATATTCTTCTCAAATGAAATAAGAAAATGTTTGGGGAAATTTTGACAAAGATAAAAAAAAAAATAATAATAATAATAATTAAAAAAAAAAAAAAGACTCACTATGTTCCAACGACTCTCCTAGTATTAGCTATGTTTTGGTTTTCACCAAAGATCCTTGCCATTCCAAAATCTGATATTTTGGCAACCATTTCATTGTCCAACAATACATTGCTGGGTTTTAGATCCCTGTGAATGATTTTAAGCCGGGAGTCCTCATGAAGATAAAGAAGTCCTCTAGTAATGCCAACAATAATGTTATAGCATGTCTTCCAGTCAAGCTGAGTGCGTCTTTCTGAATCTGAAATTTAGTACTAGAATAGAGAGTTAATGTATGGCATCATGTTTAAAGGCAATTTGTATGACCAATTTGGAATATAATAAAGCTAATAAGAAGGAGAGTGGAAGAAACAAACCAAAGATAAAGAAATCAAGACTTCTGTTGGGCATGAATTCGTACACAAGCAACTTTTCCTCTCCCTCTATGCCACATCCCAAGAGTTTCACGAGGTTTCTATGTTGAAGCTTTGCAATGAGTATGACCTCATTTTTTAATTCCTGTAAGCCTTGCCATGACCTCCTTGACAACCTTTTAACTGCTACTTCCTTACCATTTGGCAGGACACCCTAATAAGAATATCCATAATCAAGCATAAATTCAGGCCAAGTGGCTTACACTAGTAATTTTAGTTGATTTGCTTATGTGTAGTTCTTTAAAATCTCACATTTGTTTTAGCTACAATTGTATTTTTACCGACTTTCAACAAATATATTAGAGCATCAGTATTGGTGATGCTAAAAAGTCATATTGCTATTTTTAGCACCACCAATACTAAAAAGTATACTACAATGTTAAAGAAAAAGCCAAAAAAATTAGCTAAGATAAATGTGCGCTATATATATATATATATATATATATATGTATGTATATATATTATTAAAAATTACTATATTATTTTATTGTGTTATTTATATTATTTTACTATATTGAATGTTAAAATAAAATTATTGATGTTAGACGTTTTTTAAAATAAAATAGTAAAATAGATAAAATAATTTTTTTATAATGCTAAATTGCTAAATTTTTGATATCAACCACGATAATTATCCAAACGTGCTTTTGGCTCTATAGCTTACAACAAAGTTGGTGGAATAGTAATAGCAGTAGAAAGGTTAGCTAAATGACTTCCTTCTTTGGTTACCTTGTAGACGGTGCCGAACCCACCTTGACCGAGTTTATTTAACTCTGAAAAGTCGTCTGTAGCCGCCCTTATAGTCAATAGATTCATAAAATGAACATCTTCAGAACCTGGTACTAATTCACCATCTTCTGTAATCTCAACTCCAGTGGGGCGTGCCAACTCATGTAATAGAGCGTTTTGGCATTTCTCATCATCTGCAAATGAGCTTGAAACCTGGTTGTTGGTAATTCTGAAGTACATTTATAATGGTTATCCATTTAGATAACACTGACCTGGTTGTGATCTCTTCTTCCGCCTATGATAAACAGCACAAGACCCACTGAGAATTGCTAGAACTAACAGTGGTACACACGTGATCACCACCACCATCCAAGTCTTCCATTTAGCCCCTGTGTTATAATAATGTTTTTCCCAGTTTTTTTAATAGCTTAAACTTTTAGGATAAGTAGAAAATTATAAAACATATTTGCTTGAGGATTGAACAAAGCCCACCTGCAACATTAATATGTTCTTTTATAGAAGTTTCTATTTTTCCCCCCTTTTCTAAAGTGTATAACAGCCTTATTGCATTACAAGGCATTGACAGACAATTAATCAAAGATAATTTTTACTTACCTTTGGAATATGGGTAGGTCAATACCAAACTTGAGGAGTTGTAGAATTGGTTCATCTCAAACCTCACATTACAATTTCTACTTAGGACTATTCCACCTTGACGAGAAAAGCAGCATGTCTCGAGATCTCCAATTGCAGACAGCAAACAACTATTACAGTTACCTCCAGACATGTCCCTAGTACATTGAACAAGACCATAAATTGTGTCCTCCTTTGAAAACTTAATTTCCCCAGTAGCAAACATTCGTTTAGAAGGATCATACGCAGCCTCATTTGAGATGTTATTCAATAAGTATTTTAGAACAACATCAAACTGAACAGGGTCTGATACATTCAGCTCCAGATCATTCTGATCATCTGGATACTTTCCGGTATAAACCATCAAGGAAAAGAACATCTGATATGAGTAGCGAACTTGACAAAGTTCAAACCATATCATTGCATCTTCACTTGTACACTGTGTTAAGATTTCCTGACTTGCATTCTGTATGCAATTCTGACAAACTGTGGAATTGACATCCCCTCTACAAAGTGCTTGGCCATAGACAGTATCTGGGTTATCCCCAATAGAGGTGTTGTAGAAACCTGTTACTGAAGTATTGGAAGGCAATAACTCAAGAAGTTGCTTGAGGTTGTTTTCAAATGGGCTGTTGTGAGTGTAATTTCTGGAATCATTTGGGCAAAAGATAGAGAGAGGGTCTGCACTGGCAATGATAGGGAGCAAAAACAGTGGTATAATTGAGAAGAGCATAGTTAAAAGTACATCTTTTTCCATCTTCCAAATATGATAGCACACAGGATAACTACTTTAGATAGAAGGAATAAGTAGAGATGGATAGGGTAGAAGCTGACACCTCAAGCACACAAGGCCTCAGAATGTCATGCATGAAAAGTCATACTTCGACATTTAGGAATTAGATTTAGGAAAATACTTGGATAATATTAAGCTGTTGAAAATTGCCGAGAAACTTTATTATTTAAGCTGGATAATTAGGGTTTGTTTGGCAGAGGAGTTTGAGTAATGTTGTTTATAGTTTTTTGAAAGATGCGTGAATGAAAAAGTGTGTAAAAATACTTGAATAATATTAAACTGTTGAAAATTGCTGAGAAACTTTCATGCTTAAGCTGGATAATTAGGGTTTATTTGACAAAGGAGTTTGAATAATGTTGTTTATAATTTTTTGAAATAAGGATGAGTGAAAATGTGTGTAAAAAAATGTATAATATTATTTAAAAACTGAAAATACGTTATTTAACAATTCTACCAAACGGACTGTTAATGACCGGAAAAGATTTAGGACGGACTATTCCATGAAGTGATAAGGACAAATTTTCCATTTTATTATAATTATTATTTTGAATCTTGACCGGAGGCAACTAGTACTATAATTACTTTTTTTTCTTTATCTAAAGTCAATGGAGTACACCCTGACAAGACTCAATTAAAAAAAAAAAATTGACATCATACTAGGCATAATTATAAATTGCCCGCAGTAGTTTTTAATCTATGTGACTATGTCCAATAGGATTTAATTAATACTGCTTTCTATTAAATACTAAAAGTGATGGTTGATACCATCTGAGGACTAGTTAAACAAGTGGCTTAGTTGTTAAGAGGTTAAATCAAGTGAACGAGCTTAATTATGTATGACCATTCTATTAATTTGATATTATGGATTGGGTAACAGGTTATTTATCCAATAATTCTGCTACATTTCAGACGCGTGAACTATGAAATGGTACAATCAGCAAGAGGCTGCGGATGGCTTCCCAGTCAACTTTGAATGTTAAAACCTTCTCATGGTGACCGCTCTGGGTCAATTATACAATGGATCAAGGTCAGTAGAATGGCCTTATAAACTATAATTAGTCTATTTTACCTAACAGTTGTATTCTGACTTATTAACTTTGCAATTCTTTACTTACCCTAGAAAATGAATAAGAAAAAAACTTTACCTTTTTTTTTTTTTATATATATATTTTTATAGAAATCCTAACTAAAAGAGATTTACTCTTTATTAAACTAATGAATGGCTGTCAAGAATATAATGATGCATAAACTTGTGCAATAATTTAACGAACAAGGGTTTCGCTGACTTCAAAAAAATAAATAAATAAATAAAAATCCTTTAAACCCTCGCTTGTTACAATATTTTAGTTTCTTTATTTTGTTTACATATTTTATCTTTAAAGTTTATCCTTTTTATTTGTTTGAAAAATATATATATATATATATTTCTAAATTATAATAGATGCAATTTATTAACTTTTACCAAAAAAAAAAAAAAAAATCACTAAGTATGCGCGTGAACGCGTGCTCAAAGGCTAGTAATATTATGAAGGAATTTTTGGAATATTTCTTGAACTTCACTATTATGCTGACATTTTATATTTAAAAGGTTGTAGTTAAGGGCATATTCAGTTGATAAGAATTTCAAATCTTTAATAAATATATATATATATATATATATATATATATATATATAAATGCATGAAACTCCCTGTTAAGGGCATATTCGGTTGATCGGATCCTATTGTTCAAATGACCTTAGGTAGGATCAAGTTACACGCAATGTAACTTTTTGCGATGTTACATCAATGAATAAATTTTTATTTCATATTTTAAAAATTCATCATTAAATTAAATATTTTCATTATTCTTATTATGCACGCTAATTTTTTTTTTTTTTTTTTTTATGCTAATATGCATGTTATATCTTGAGTCAATTAGATATTATTTATAACCTAATCCACAAACTCATGTTTTGTGTATAATTTTAAGTAAATGAAACTTAAAATTTAGATTTCTTTTGTTTTGTTGAATCCGATGAGATAACTATTAATGTATGATCATTTTCATCAAATACGGAAAATATAAAGAGGTAATGTAATTCAACCATTGATTCATCAAAATACTCTCTTAATGAAAAGTTACAAAATAGTATAACATTGATCAAAATTGCATCAAGTATAACTTGAACCTGACCCACCTTAAATTAGAATATATGACTGAGGGGCTGGAAATAACAAGGGTGGACTATTTGGTCTTGATGAGGAATGGCCAAGGACATGTTAGAGGAAATTAAGATGAAAAAATAATTCAACACTTTACAAAAACAAGAAAAAGTTCCATTTTTTTTTTTTTTTGGTTTAAAAAAAAAGAACTTTAAACAAAAAATGGTGGTATCTCCTACAACGTTGTGTTATGTGTGGGTGTTTCCAATGTAGACATGAACTAAAGATGATGATGTTTTAAACCCCAAACTTATGTTTGTCCAATCCCACATATATTGGTGAGACTTGAACCCAAGCACTTATGCCAAGAATCTGAACAAGGAATAAAAGAACAAACAAAAACATATAAGGAAAAAAAGATAGCAACAAAACAAACATTTTCCCCAAATTCCATAAATATCAACCCTAAACCTTAATAGCAAATCCAAGCAACAAAGTGGCATCATTGCTATAAAATACACTAAAAAAAAAAAAAAGAAAAACCAAAATCTCAAATCATTAAAGAAAAACAATCCAAATTTACGAACTTTTTTAATAAATTGAAAAAGAAGTTAAGTAAAGATAGTTTTACATAGGATTTTGGACCGATGGATCTAATTTAGCCAAATATTATCTATGAACTAAAAGGTTATAGGAGGAATTTTAAATTGAATTTAGTTAGACTCTCAAAAAAATACACTTATTAATAAGTTCACAAGGACCTTATATTTTATGATCTAAAAGGATATGAGAAGAATTTCACATAATAAGAAATTAACACAAAGCACAATGAAAATTATAAATATAAAAATAGATAAGCATTGATAAAGTCTTAACAATCAATTAGTAAAAGTAATTTGGAATCATATACAGCACATGAAAGACATGTTTTGAACCAAATTTTTCATAGTGATAGTCAACTGTAAAAATTAAAATACTTACAAACTAATAAATACATAAAATAACCAAAATCTAAGACACACAAAATAGTTCAAATGTTGAGAATTTAAAAATAAAAATAAAAAACTTACCTAAGAGAAACTAAGAACTTAAATGAGTGTCCCTTGTTTTGCTTCTTTATAACAGACTTCTTTTGACTTAATATCTATACATGAAAATTTAGAAACAAATAATAATAAGTAAAATGAATTTATTTAATCAAAATTATCATATATTAATACATATGCATAAGTTAGAACTTGCAAAACATAAAAACCAAAAACATGGGGTTCAAGAAGGATTCTATGAAAAGACCATTGGTGAATATATGTGTGTGTGTGTGTGTGTGTGTGCGTTTTGAAATTTTAATAATAGATTTTTAGATGGAGTAGGATTTGAATTTCAGAAATTTAGATGATAAAATTTTAACTAAATTAAATTATAATTAAATCTTATCCCTTGATTCGTTGAAATATATCCTAACAATTGATAAAATAATTTTTAAAATAATTAATAAAACGTAAGATGCCGCTTGTGGGGAAAAAAAGCGCGGGGTGTTGTGTGGGATTTCGGATTTCAATTTAGATTTTTTTTTTTCTTAGGGAAGGAAGCTAAAAAAAATTATAATAGACTTTTCGTTTGAATAGAATTTAAATTTACTAAAAATTTAAATGATAAAGTTTTATGTAAATTAAAATATTGTTAATTTTATCCCTTAGTATGAGGAGATATATCCTAACAATTAATAATAATTAATGAGAGTAGTTGTTTTTTAGAAAAACAATTGTGAGAGAGAGAGAGAGAGAGAGAGAGGTATCATATAAATTTATTAATTCCTATGAATCTATATAACATGTATATCCTTCCAATACACACAAATATATGTAAGTTGCAACTCAAAAAAACAAAAAAACAAAAACAAAAACATAGGGTGCAAGAGAGATTCTATGGAAAAGTCATTGGTGAATATATATAAGTTTTAAAATTTTGATAATAAATTTTTATTTAGAGTAGGATTTAAATTTCTAAAAGTTAGATCCATGTTGCATGTTTTGTTAAAACACTTATTGTTACTTTATCTAAAGAAACCGATAAGATCAAATAAGTTATTGTCTCTACCAACTGAAACTTAGATACATGCAACATGTTGCATGTTTTGTTAAAATACTTATTATTATATTATTTAAAGAAATTGATAAGAACAAATAAGTTGTGGTTTCTATCAACTGAAACTTAAATTCATATTGCATGTTTTGTTAAAATACTTATTATTGTTTTATTTAAAATGCATGTTATATGTTTTTTTTTTTTAAACAGTTATTGTTACTTAATGTAAATAAATTAATAAAGACAAATAAGTTGTTGTCTCTATCGACTGAAACTTAAATACATGTTACATCTTCAGTTAAAACACTTATTGTTATTTTATCTAAAATGTATGTTTCATGTTTTGTTCAAAAAACTTATTGTTATTTTATCTAAAGAAATTGATAGGAAAAAAAAAAAGAAAAAAAAAAAAAGAAGAAGTTGTTGTCTACTTGTCACTATCTAAAAATAGTTTTTATCCAAAATATTGCTGTAATTTGGTAAAGCCGCTTGTTGCAATTAATTTGGTGAAGCCACTTGTGATAGCCATGGCATCTAATCCCTCACACCCCACCCCCCCCCCCCATATACATATTTCACTTTGTTAACTATTTTCCTCCAATTGTAATGAGTAATGTGGGGCCGGAGAATTTGTAGCGCCGGCCCACTCTACATTAAGGCCCAAGGCCTAAACCGAGGACAGCTATTACCGAGGACACATAATGAAAGCCCAAAAAAGGCCCAAGGATATGGCCGAGGACGATCTTATGCTCAGCATCCCATAGAACGCCTAAAGGAAGGGACGAGCTAAGTGCAGGAGCAGGCCAAGTGAAAAAGCTACCAATACAGCAATAAAGGACTCTGCGTCTGACAGGTCCATACCTTTCACCATACTATTCGACTTTTACAACCACTCCCAACCACTCCAGGTATAGGCTGATGGGACAAGTCTCAACCCCAGAATGTGGAGCTTACACGTGGACACTAGAAGGGGGGTAAATGCTAGTATAAAAGAGAATGAGAACCAAGGGAGAAAGGGGGGGAAGAAATAGCACTGCAGCAATCTCAACAACTCCGCCAACCATTGTCATCCAATATATACTAAAACAGAGCTCCTCGGATTGTGCCGAGGACTAACTTTCTTGTACAAACTTTGGTTCGTTTCTATTTGATTGTCTTGGAAACTCATTATAACTGTTATCTCATTCACTAAAACCTAGTTCTTCTACCCACTCTCTACAACTTTATTGTACTGGGTTCACTGGGCCAGAACCCCATACATTTTGGGCCTGGGCCGAAAATCGTGTCCCTACAATTGGCGCCGTCTGTGGAAAGAGCTTGTGCGTTAGTGAATGCAACGGTCAACCATGGTAGGATCAAGCTCCAATCAACAAGGGTCCCTCGAAAGAGATCATTATCGCAGTGGTGCAAGCTATGCGAAAACTCCCCCATCATTTCCAGTAGCGTGCGGTGGTTACCTTAACGCAGCTCCCACTCCAGGCTAC
This sequence comes from Quercus lobata, assembly GCF_001633185.2. NCBI lineage: Eukaryota > Viridiplantae > Streptophyta > Magnoliopsida > Fagales > Fagaceae > Quercus > Quercus lobata. The sequence goes on along the minus strand of NC_044911.1, from coordinate 32,523,060 downwards.
ACTGTGAAGTGCCAGTGGCACGAGCAGTTCTAGGGGCTTCCAATATCAAGTTAATGCCTTATAATTTTGTCAAGGGGCTAATCCTCGAAACTCAAAAAGAAAATATAAGTTTTGGACAAAATCAAGGTCTTGCATGGTACTCGGACTCAAACCTATGGGGAAACCAAGTACTTCAAAAAGAAAATATAAGTTATGGACAGAACCAAGGTCTTGCATGATCCTTGGATTCAAAACTATGGGGAAACCAAGTACTTCAAAAAGAAAATATAAGTTTTGGACAGAACTAAGGTCTCGCATGGTCCTCGGACTCAAAACTATGGGGAAACCAAGTACTTCAAAAAGAAAATATAAGTTTTGGATAGAACCAAGGTCTTGCATGATCCTCGGACTCAAACCTATGGGGAAACCAAGTACTTCAAAAAGAAAATATAAGTTTTGGACAGAACCAAGGTCTTGCATGGTCCTCGGACTCAAACTTATGGGGAAACCAAGTACTTCAAAAAGAAAATATATTTTTGGACAGAACCAAGGTCTTCCATGGTCTTCGGACTCAAACCTATGGGGAAACCAAGTACTTCAAAAAGAAAATATAAGTTTTGGACAGAACCAAGGTCTTGCATGGTACTCGGACTCAAACCTATGGGAAAACCAAGTACTTCAAAAAGAAAATATAAGTTTTGGACAGAACCAAGGTCTTGCATGGTCCTCGGACTCAAACCTATAGGGAAACCAAGTACTTCGAAAAAAAAATAAGTTTTGGACAGAACCAAGGTCTTGCATGGTCCTCAGACTCAAACCTATGGGGAAACCAACTACTTCAAAAGGAAAATATAAGTTTTGGACAGAACCAAGGTCTTGCATGGTCCTCGGTCTCAAACCTCTGGAAAAACCAAGTACTTCAAAAAGAAAATATAAGTTTTGGATAGAACCAAGGTCTTGCATGGTTCTCGGACTCAAACCTATGAGGAAATCAAGTACTTCAAAAAGAAAATGTAAGTTTTGGACAGAACCAAGGTCTTGCATGGTCCTCGGACTCAAACTTATGGGGAAACCAACTACTTCAAAAAGAAAATATAAGTTTTGGACGGAAGCAAGGTCTTGCATGGTCCTCGGACTCAAGCCTATGGGGAAACCAAGTACTTCAAAAAGAAAATATAAGTTTTGGACAGAATCTGGGCATTGTATGGTTCTCGGACTCAAGACTATGGGGAAACCAACTACCTAAAAGAGTTTTGGACAGGACCAAGGCACTGTATGGTCCTCGGACCTGAGCCTAAAAGAGATTTTTATTATTATTACTTAATTGTTATTATAATTTCTGGATAGAACTAGGGCACTGTATGATCTTCGAACTTGAGCCTAAAAGAGATTTTTGTTATTATTAATTAATTGTTATTATAATTTCCGGACAAAACCAGGGTATTGTATGGTCCTCGGACTCTGACCCATGGAGAGATTGCCCATTAAAAATTGGGTTAAATCCTGGACCGAATGGAAGTCCCAATCTATCCTCGGATCCTCAATTCTAAGGAAACTAACGCAAACGAGTGTTTAGACCCGGTATAGCCATACCCCGATCCTCGGACCAGATACCAAAAACGATTAAGTTCATATGTTACCGAGAACACGGCCAAGCCCCCTAGTACTTGGCAACCCTCTCGAATGGTTTATTTTAGGTTAATCCTTCTCGGATGACTGCCTCGCACGCAATACAGGGCATTCTGCTGTTATCACGTTGGAAGAGAAGAAGAAGCAGAGGAAGAAAAAGTAGAAACACCAAGATGTCCCCGGTGATGGGAAAGAAGAAGAGGCGGAGATAGAAAGGGGCACCAGTGAAGGAAGAGAGGAGGAAGCAGGGATACTTAACCCCCACATCAGCCCTGACTCCTAACACGAAGGTGCCATATTAGTGGCGCTCGGGATAGAGCGGATGGTACTGACGACGAGGATCCCCACTGCTGTCGCATCAAAAATCTGACGCGACCAGCACCTGCTTTGGATTTTGACTGAAAGAAATGGAGGCATCGCTCCCACCTTGTGAAAGCGGAGAACTGTCTTGAGTCAGTGTCTCCCCTGTCCTGACTGCACCATTTTGAGTTTCGGAAGGACCCGGTGCCTCTGGAGTGGGTGTGGTTCCTTCATCCCCACTCGTGCCTCAAACATATCACTCTAAGGTTTAATTGCGTTGGAGATGAAGACTTGGAGCACAGCTGAAGGATTAAGAATTTGAAGGGACTGAAAGATCTGCACGTAAAGGGATTGACTCCCTACCCTGCTTCTTATATGGAGGGCAAGTGGGCGGCATTTAATCTACGCAGATTTCCAAAAAGCGCTACAGAAGAGACAGTTCCTATTCAATTCCCCACACCGTCTACAACCACAGGATTTAGGTGGCCTCGTGAAGACGTGCCTCGAGCACTGAAACGGCGAAGACTCCGCGTGAGTAAATCTAGAGGAATGTTTCATAATCCGGCACACCTCCCATGCAAATGGAGAGACACCGACATTAATGAAGTGCAGTGCTGGGCAAGCCATGATGTGGACCCGACATTACCAAAACCCTCCTCCCCAACTAAGAGGTCGGACAGCAGGATTTTGAGGGGCTATTGTGGGGCCGGAAAATTAGTGGCGCCGGCCCACTTTACATTAAGGCCCAAGGCCTAAGTCGAGGACAACTATTGCCGATGATGCATAATGAAAGCCTAATAAAGTCCCAAGGATATGGCCGAGGACGATCTTATGCTCAGCATCCCATAGAACGCCTAAAGGAAGGGACGGGCTAAGTACAGGAGCAGGCCAAGTGAAAAAGCTGCCAATACAGCAATAAAGGACTCTACGTCTGACAGGTCCATACCTTTCACCATGCTATTCAACTTTTACAACCACTCCCAACCACTCCAGGTATGGGCTGATGGGACAAGTCTCAACCCCAGAAAGTGGAGCTTACACGTGGACACTAGAAGGGGGGTAAATGCTAGTATAAAAGAGAAGGAGAACCAAGGGAGAAAGGGGGGGAAGAAATAGCATTGCAGCAATCTCAACAACTCCGCCAACCATTGTCATCCAATATATACTAAAACAGAGCTCTCGGATTGTGCCGAGGACTAACTTTCTTGTACAAACTTGATTTGTTTCTATTTGATTGTCTTGGAAACTCATTATAATTGTTATCCCATTCACTAAAACCTAGTTCTTCTACCCACTCTCTACAACTTTATTGTACTGGGTTCACTGGGCCAGTACCCCATACATTTTGGGCCTAGGCCTAAAATCGTGTCCCTACAAGTAATTACACATTTTTATTGCCTCACATCTAAATCAGATTGCGCTTTTAATAGCTAAAGTTAAAATTTGAAAAATTCACTCTTAATTTTAACTTAAAAAATATTTTGCCATTCTACTTTTTCACATTGTTAACTTTTTTTTTCTTTTTTTTTTCTCACATCAAAACAGCAGTAGCACAGTGCAAATCGAATCCAGATCCGTTTTCATAGTCATCTACTAAGATAAATTACACCCTCTTGAAAATTTTAAAATGTAACAAATAAGTTTATCCTCACTTTTCTAACAAAATATTTCATTTAATGAGACTATCTATATAAAAATTAATGGATTTATTTATGATTGGCATAATTAAATGGTCCAAAATATTTCATTTAACTTTCATTTAATGAGACTATCTTAAGGGTGTAAGTGTCATTTCATAAAAAGTTTGAGGAAGTTTCATTTTTTTTTAACGTTAGAAGTGATTGGGATAATTTCACCCTACATATTATTAGCACAAATACAACATTTTTGTATCTATTATTCTATTTTGAAATGGTACAAAATATTTTCATACATATCCTGACACATTAATCAAAATAAGTTTAAATAATAAGGCCAAATAAAATGATAATATATTCAAACAGCTAAACTTTAGGTGACGGCAACATTTAAAATTTAAAATAGATTTTCCATCCTCAACATAACTTGTATTTTTAAACAACTGTTACAATGAGGATTCAAACTTTAATACTCTTCGTAAAAAGACTAAGTAATTTCACCAATTTCTAAGGTTTTTTGTCAACTTTAAAATATTTAGATGGAGGATAAATAAATAAATATATAAATAATACACAATTTTTTTTTTTGTAAAAGAAGACCTTCTTTTATTTATTTATTTTTTTTTTTTTTGAGGGATTAAAAGAAGACCTCTTGAGAGAAGAGGTTAGTGTTACCAAACATTAATTTGGACACACCCATCTCATATAGGTCAAATTCTAATATTAAGCTGTAATTCAAAGGTCATTAGGTATATGTTTGGCAAAAATTAAAAGGTCAGCTTATTTTATTATTCAACTTATTTTTGCTATTATTTATAAGTCTTACTGCACTTTTTGGAACTATTAATAGGTCTCATTGTACTATTTTAGCTAACTTTTAACTTCATCAACAGTATTTTTAGTATAAAGTTTTTAGTTTCAGCAAAATAAATGAATCTCAAATAGACTTTAATTAGGAGTTTTCGGTTAGTGAGATAATGATATCAGCTAAATTTTACCTTATCTATAGTATTTTCAGCAAAAAATTTTCAGTTTCAACAAAATAAACAGATCCCAAATAGATCCTAATTAGGGGTTTTCGGTTAGTGAGATAATGACAATGGTAAAATTGGATAACAATTCCAAAAACCTAGGGACTGACTTTAAACAATTGAATTTTTTTAGTCAAGGATAAAAGCTACTTTTTTTTTTTAATTTTTATTAACTTAGTAAGCCCTTTTGTAGTATAGAGAGAAGGCAAGGAGGAATCTTCCGATCAAACTAAAGGGTCATCATTGGCTTGTCCACTACTTTCTTGTTTATTATAATTAGAGCATTCATATCAATTCCTTGCAAATTATTTGTCTATTTTAGCAGTATAACTTACTTTTTCTATTTACATATTCACTTTTTAAAATACTTCACATTAGATTATTTATTTTGCACAATATTTTATTAAAAATTTAAAATATCAATTTTTCTTGATGTTTTTAATTGCTTCACTTTTTTCACACATAACAACTATCATCCATTTTTTTTCTTCATCCACAGGATACATAAAGAAATAATAAAAAAATAAGTTACAAAATGAATAGTTTTAGTATAAATTTAAATAGTCATGTAATTTTTCACAATTTTACATGGCATGATGTAGGCAAATTTTGAGTTTGGTGCGCTAAAATGAGTTACTTTTTCTATTATACAATTACTGATGCCACATGCAAGTGCTGCTAGAATGTTAAAAGTTATTAACATTTTTCAAACGATGTCACATGACATGGGGAATATAGGATACATTTATAATGACATGCATTATAAGGTCAATTGTAAATTACAAGCGAATACAGACATTTGTTTCTGTACAGCACACACGAATGATATAATCATATAAGACATTAATGAAGTTTCAAATCCATTTATGGATCCTTCACCGTGGCCTAATACTGGAAATAGATAAGCCGGAAACAGAGAGACAATTAGGATCAGTTTCGTTGTTATCAGTGAATCTACCCATCGAAAAGGCAGGCCGTTCAGGTGGGCTAAGACTCACAGTTTCACTTTTCAACATTACAACCACAACTGACATTGTTGGCCTATCAGATGCATCTTCTTGAACACACAAAAGTCCAATATGTACGTATCTTAGAAATTCATCTCTATTGAACGAGTCAATCAATAAAGGATCCATTAGCTCCAATGCCTTTCCTTCATTCCATAGTTTCCATGCCTGCACCATGATTCAATGCGTTTATAGATCATTTTTTACTGCAATGTTAACCTCAGAAGTATGGTCTTGACTTAAGACAAATAAACTTACATATGCTAGGAGGCTAGAAGCACATTTTGATTGATGGAAGCCAGCATTTCCCTTCCCAGATATGATCTCAAGCAAGAGTACTCCAAAACTAAACACGTCAGACTTAATAGAATATATTCCTCCCATAGCATATTCTGGAGCCATGTATCCACTATACAAAATATAGAGAAGAAATAATTAGTAAAACATTTTTATTCTTCATGATTAATACCTATAACTCTAATCTTTTCAGCTCCTTCATTCATTTACTATATGGCATAGTATGAATTTCTTTCAAAAAGAGTACATCATTTTTAAGCATCTAACGACTCTAAGGAATGTAATTGAAATTTTTTTTTTTTTTAAATGTACTTACTATGTCCCCACTATTGTAGTAGTATTAGTTGCGCCTTCATTTCCTGCAAAGATCCTTGCCATTCCAAAGTCTGAGATCTTAGGGTTCATTTCATAGTCCAACAATACATTACTAGCTTTTAGGTCCCTATGAATAATTCTAAGTCGAGAATCCTCATGAAGATAAAGAATTCCACGTGCAATTCCAGTTATTATATTAAGACGTCTGCTCCAATTGAGTTTTGCATGATTCCTTGGATCTTAACCATCAAAAGTCAAAAGAAAATCAATAGCTTCAAAGAAGTCATTATTGAAGTTAATGAAATGTATTTAGTAGTTATTCCTGAATATGTACAAAGTCAATTCAAGAGCTAAGAAAATAAAAAGTTGCGAGGAAATTAACAAACCAAAGAGAATGACATCTAGGCTACTGTTGGGCATGAATTCATAGACAAGTAGCTTTTCCTCTCCATCTATGCAAAACCCTAGAAGCCTGACAAGATTTTTGTGTTGAAGTTTCATTATTAGTAGAACTTCATTTGTGAATTCCTCTAAACCCTGCTCAGAGTAGCATGAGAGCCTCTTAATTGCTACTACCTTTCCACCACTTAGTATGCCCTACAAAAGATCATTGGTTGTTTCAACTAGTTAACATAAAAGTGAAATGGATAATTCTTCAAATTGTAAAATTAGAAATCAAGGATGGACTTTTCCCTTTTATTATAATCATCATTGGTATTTCTTTGTTTAGTGCTAGTTTAAGAGAGATTATTTTTATTGACTTAGATCATGCTTAAAAAAAAGGAGACAAAAATACAATTGTATCTATAAAAATAAAGCTTTAAAAATTGTACATAAGTCAATAAGTTGAAAATAAACTTTTCTAAATGAGCCCTAAGAAATGCTATAACCTTGTAAACAGGACCAAAGCCACCTTGCCCAAGCTTATTTGAATCACCAAAGTTGTTGGTAGCTGCTTGCAAAGATGCCAAATTAAAATAGGGGAACTCCTGAGATTTCGATTCATATCTTCCTTGAAAATGCAGGTGATGGATGTCTAAGTTACTGGAACTACCAATGTTTTGAATTATTCCATGTTCTAAAATTTTCTTCTTGCCTGAATTGAATGGCAGTATCATAAGATAAAAGAAAAAGTAGAAAATTATTGAGCTATATATATATATATATATATATATGAGTTACATATTTCGGTCCTTGAAATTTGGTGTAGGTTTGATTTTGACCTCTTAAATCTAAAACAATCAAATTTGGTCCCAAAAATTTCATAAGGGGAAAAATCTGGTCATTTCATCTACTTTTCAATTTGGGTGACTAATGGGATATAGGATACCCAATATTTTTAAAAGATCATGTCAAATCAATCACGTATTTAAAGGACTATAATCAAATCAATCCCATATTTAGTGACAAAGTTGAACTAACCAAATGTTAATTAAGAGACTGAAATTAAATGGAGCCCATGGACATGGGACAAAATTGTTACCTTTTGTAAAAATTTTGGGGCCAAATCCAAATATTTTGTACCAAAATCGAACCCTTTCCAAATTTCAGGCACCAAAACTATGATTTATTCTAAATGTATATAATTACATGTTTTTCTTACCCATTTTATTCATCATACGACAGTAAACATAGGAACCCAGAAGGACTATCACCAAGCATGCTGATACAACAGTAACAACTACAATCATCCACAATTTCATTTGACCACCTGCATTTGAAAGTAATCATTTGCAGCTAGTTATTGATTGTCATTTGTGAATATTATAAAATCAAAATTGGTTTTATTTTTTGCAAATACTTACCTCCCATTTGTGAAGAACCAGGAGAGTTAGATGTGCCTTCATAAAAGGAATACAATTCATATCTCAAGAAGCAACTACGACTGAGAAGTCTTGCACCAACGGAGTAATAGTAGACCCTCAAAATATCTGCTGTAGCACTCTGAAGGCATAAATTACAGTCAATGGCAGACAGGTCTCTAGTGCACTGTACTAAAGCATAGATTGTTTTGTCTTGAAAGGCTGCTTCTCCGGTAGCATACATGTTAGCTGAAAGATTGAAAGCTGCCTGATAAGCAAGCGTATTCAAGGTCACGTTCACAATAGATTTGAACACTTCTGGTTGTGAATTATTCTTCTGGTTATCTAAGGGAATATTTCCTGTGACATCTAATATGCCAAAGAAACTTTTTTTGGAGTAGCGCAATTGACATATCTCCTCCCACACCACCGCTTCTGTTGTGCTTGGACAAAGCTTCGAGATATCTTGTGAAGCCGTAGTTATGCAGTCGTGACAGCTTTCGTTTGTAACATAGTCGAGGCACATGTAGAGACCATAAACTCTATCTGTGTCATTGCCAGTGGAGGTATTGTAGAATTTGGAAATGGAAGCATTCGAGGATAAAGAAAGGAGGATATTGTTAAGATTATTCTGAAATGAACTAGTAACTGTATAGTTACCAGTGTTTGAACAATTGGGATATGGAGGGTCAGCATAGGCCAGATCCCATAAGAGGGCAAGGAAGACAAAGAGCATATGCAATTGAAAGACTTTTGGAACAATATGGAATTGAACCATATTTCACTTTCTGAGTGTTTTGCTACGAAATAATGGAAATCGGAAATATCTCTAGCTATCTATATATAGTAGCTGAAGTTCAATTTTTTTTTTTTTTTGGGTTACACCTTAGGCTAGAACTGAAAAATTTAAAACCATTCTTGGATACTTGGAGTCTCTTCAAATTTAATCGATGACCATTTTCTTATTAGAGCTCCTAGGCCAACATCAAGTCAATCATTGTTTTAAATTCAACGTCTGCCAATTTGTGGAGTGCATTGTAAAAAAATAAAAAAAATGTATTATTGGCCTATGAAAGCAAATATTCAATGATAGCTAATCCAGGGGCTAGTGGGCTACAATTGTGATTTGCATCCAATTGGACTTTTATTTCTTATATTATTCCACGGTATTTGTTATGTAACTACGGGATGTTGATATGTCATCGTTTTTAACAATGACAGTCAAGGGAAAATTTTCTATTAGTATAAAACAATCTTAGCCACATGAATAGAAAATGGGAGGGAGTTGTAGTTCCGAGGAAGGTGCATGTTTGAAAATATAAATTAAGTGTTCCATAGGTTGTCTGACTTTGAAGAACATTTCATTGACATCAAGCAATAAGCATAAGTACTTCGAGACTTTCAAGTTCTAAACCAGTTGGACAGAAATAGTATTTATTATACACACTATTATACTTACTTTTTGAATTAAAATCGTGTGTTAAAAACACAAATTTCAAATCTACAAAGCTAACAACCTGATAAAGATTTATAGATCTCGATATATTAAAGAACTAGGGGTGACTGGTTTGTTTTGGCTTCCGAAATAAACAGGCATAGATTCCATATATATAAGGATAATTTGCTAGAATAGAATATTTTTATATTTTTCTTTTCCTCCCATTGAGACGAGAGCACATCCTAGAGGATGTGGAGTAATCTTTCATCCCAATGACTGGTGTATAACACTAGGAATCATACCTCATGAGTAGGGGTGGAACTAAAATTTTATGAATGGAGGACAAAATAATCTATATATATTAATATATATATATATATATAAAACCGAAGCCTCTGCTAACTCTACAATTTTCCACGTCACTTTTTTTTTGTATTTTTAATTCTTTTTAATGTTTTATTATATTAGAATTTATCAATTTAACTCCCCATTAGTATACAATAATACAACTCCTCCATCAGCTTTTACGTCACCTTTAAAAAAAAAAAAAATTCTTTTTAATGTTTTATTATTATATAAGAATTATCAATTTAGAACCCTAATACAAGTATACAACTCCCTCTTCAGTCTTCAGTCTTCACATTTAACCCCACAACCTCTCTGTTTTCTAATATATGCTAACCCCTAAACTCAAATCCTGCCGCTGCCGCTGTCACCATGGACCACCGCCACTACATAGATTTCTCTTTGCCTCTCCATTGTCGCTCAATCCAGCCCATCATGTTTTATTTTGAGTTAATTAAAACATGTTTTTTACTCTCCTTAATTTCTATATATTGCTCTCTCTCTATCCGCTTCAATTGTTCATGGAATTTTGTTAGTTTGTGGCTGTGGGGATTTAAGTTTTTTTGTTTTTATTTTCATGGAATTTTGTTGGTTTATGGTTGTGGGTTGCTTTGGATTTAAGTTTTTTTTTTTTTTTTTTTCTTTGCAGATTTCCACGTTTTCTTCTTCTTCCTTTGTTGTCAAATCTATGGCAAAGAAGAATCATGAAATTTTTGTAGTTAGATTTTCTTTTTCCCTTTTTTTTGTATGCAATTTTTATTGGATTTTTGGTTTCTTGGGATTCTTCTATTTGGTTTTAATTCTGGGTTTGTTTTAGTTGATATATAGTGTTTTTCTCATCTTCATTTTACATTTGTTTGGATTTTCTTTTTCCCTTTTTTTGGTTATGCAATTTTTATTGGATTTTTATTTCCTGGGATTCTTCTATTTGATTTCAATTTTGGGTTTGTTTTGGTTTGATATATAGTGTTACTGTCGTCTTTATTTACATTGGTTTTCCCTTTTTATAAATTATTATAACCTCTGGGCCTTATTATATGATAGCCTATGGAATGTTATGTTGGGGTTGCCACTATTTTGGATTCCGTGGAAATTTTTTTTGAAGGTTGGGGTTGGTTAGTATAGTTTGAGATTGCTGAACATGTGTTTAATAGAATTCTCAGGTGTTTGTTCTCTGATTCTTCTTTGCCAATTCATTGTGGTATTTCTTGAACAAGTTTGGAATGCTCAGGTGTTTGTTCTTAGATTCATTTGTAATATGTCTTTTGTTCTCTGTTTAAAAGAATTCTGCTACAAGAATTTACAGAAGGCTATGGTTTGATATATAGTGTTATTGTCGTCTTCATTTACATTGGTTTTCCCTTTTTATAAATTATTATAATCTCTGGGTTGTCTTATATGATAGCCTACGGAATGTTATGTTGGGGCTACCACTATTTTGGATTCTGTGGGAATTTTTTTTGAAGGTCAGGGTTGGTTAGTATAGTTTTTTGAGAGTTATATAACTCATTTATATATGATTATGCAAGATGGGCATGGTATTAGATATTATAAATTTGAGGTAGAGATTCAGAGAGAGGGTTGAGAGAGACTTAACAAATAGCAAGCTTTAACGAATACCTTTATCATTATGCAAAATCAAAAGGCATATTACAGATTTTTAATCTTTTGACTTCTTGCCTGTTTATGAGGTGTCATAGTACCTTTTAATTTGGAGTTATGTTTTCAATTTTTAGGCACAAAGGAGCTTGCACAGGCCTTGGTTATATTGATGCTGGTGTTGCTACAACATGGTACTCTCTTTTCTTTTTAAAATTCTTTCTTTTCATTAAGTGTTGTTTTTCTTACATGTACACAAGCTGTTTGATAAAATTTGTAAGTGACTTTTTGTTGTTGTTCTAGAAGTCATAATACATGGAGAGTGGTAAGCAGGAAGATAAGTAGGGAATGTGATGCTGTGTTGTTGATTTAATAAGGTTGAGATGTATTTGTTGGCCTTATTTCTCAATGTTATTTTTTGTGTGATGTAAAAACATGACTGTCATTTTTTTTAATGCTTTTTCAATTGAACTAGAATGGATTTTTTTTTCTCCAACATAAATGAATGACTGGCTTTTATGTACTGCACCTATTCTTTGAACTTGCTTTCAAGTTTCATATGATTATATTTTTTAAGAAAACATTTACATACTCCAAATTAAAAGGTAGACTCTAACTATTTGTATTAAAATTTTGTTGTTTTTTTCCTCTTGGAATATACATTTAAATCCTTTATGAGATTTTGTGTTACCTAGATTTGCTATAGCTCAGTTTGTTGTATAGTTTTAGTGGTGGAACTACTGAGTGTGTATTTTGGTTTCTACAATGAAAATGGTTGGTTTGAGATCTCTAAATGTGACAAGAATTATCTGTGAAGTTGTCAAGTTTTGTTTAATGGTGGAGAGCAGAATTTTATGTTAGGCAGGAAACATAGGCAACCAAAAAATTTCAGAGGGTGGTTAGAGATGATCACCTGGAATGGAAGTGGTGGCTGGATGGTATGGATGATATAATATATATTAAGTAAACGTTTTGAGTTGTTGTGAGAGTGAATATTATTTTTTCAGTTTAACATTAGAGAAATCGTTGCATCAATAATAAAATTTATATATTATTTTTATTAATATATTTCATTCTATTTTTCTCCTCAAAATTTTGATAGAGATGGTAGTAGCTTCAAAGCATACACAAGTAATTTATTCATATTATTTTTTTCCTATAAAGTTTTATTCTCTCATCGTCGCCATTATCTACTCATCAATATATTTTCTTTCCTCAAAGTCATAAAACAAGTAGTGTTAATTCTTTGATTTTTCTTGGGTTGTCCTACCAATTGATTGATTTAAGTTGAATCTTCGAATTGAACAGTGGGAGTTGTCCACAATTTATAAGCTTATTATTGTACATTATATTTGTATTTTAGATTGAGCCAATCATTTGAGAAGTGCATTGAAAATGGATTTTTTTTTTTGCTAAAAAAAAAAGAGCCCAAAATTTTGGGAGGTTATGCTTGCTATTGACATGAGTTTGAATTTTTTTGGAGGACTTTATTCTTTCCGCACTTAAACTGGCCTTCCTCCCTCTAATTTTTATTTATGGTTCTTGGTTGCATATAGCACTTTGAAATTTAAATTAGTCAAACTACACAAATTTGAATGGTGGACAACATTGAATAGTGTCTATTTTAAGGAGGGATATATCATGACAAAATTTAGTCATAGAAAAGGGACAGTATGTTTCGTAAAATTATTGTGTTTAGGTTTTGAGTATTCGCTTTCAATCGAAGACCTACTTACTCTGTTATTATTTTCTATATATTGCTCTTTCTCTCCACTTCAATTGTTCATATGGGTGATCTACTTTTGGTGTTTTGGGTTGCTATGGCTGAATGTTTCACCTTAGCGGGAGGAAGTTTTGGTATTTAATCATCTTGATTTAACTTTGATCTTATATTTCAGATGGGTTATTTTATTTTATTTTTTTGTTATTAATATGAGCCTTTTAGCGTACTAATTACTTGCATTGGTACCAATGAATGAATTTCCAATAAATTTAATTCTTTTTCTCGGTGATAGGTTTAAATTTGCTACATAGAACGTTTGGTCTTTGCTTTCATTTTTGTTCTTGAAAAGATATAATAATTTCATTGTTAGATGATAGTTGGAAATATTTACAAATTTTCAATTAGTCTAGAAATTTGATTTTCTAGGTTCCAGGGATGAAGGAGATCAAGATTTCAAAGGCCAATTTGATGTAAGCCATGGCTTTTGTGATGGGTGGAATTTAGGAAGCCTGCAATGATATTTAAATCTTTCAACAGTATCATATACATAATACCAAGTTTTGTATTTTTATATTCCCAGTATTTGATATATTGTTTTAACCAATCTAGTTGATTGTATTAGTTGCGGTGGAGGTTGGCTATTATGTCAAATCGAAACCAAAGGCATGTAGATGAAACTCTTAAGTTAGTAGTGGATTTGGTGCAAACAATCTGTAAACTTGCTATGGAATATATGGAAGCTTAGAGAAATAATCAGTCTAGATAGCCTGTTGAAGGGTGTACATGGCCTTTGTGGATTTGGGGCTTCATGGAGTAGAGGTAGAATGTGAATTTAAAAGTCCAGTAGATGAAGGAAAGTCCGCTGGACCTACCAATTTGAGCATTGGCCACATCCTTAATGATGTTAGACTACTTGGTAGTTTTTATTTTATTTTTTGATGGGTAGACTACTTGGTAGTTGGTTCTTCTATTAGGAATATTTTTTTCTCTTGTGGCTTTCCTTGAACAAACAGACCAACAGAGAAGATAGCATTTGAAGCAAAGAACTGGCTGGGTTTGCTAGACAATGATGTATTGGATGGAGGAGCGTCCCCCATGTATTAAGACTCTACTAAACAGTAATGTACCTGCTCAATGAAAAAAAAAAAAAAAAAAAGCCCAAATGTATTTGTAGAATTTTTCAGTGGAATTTCTTGCTTCCTTTCGGCATTTTTACTATAGTGTTACTCCAAAAAATTTTAAATCATTTATTTTTCTATTAAAAGTTGTGCTATTACCCCAGTTCATTAAAAATCACTACTCATGTTTTAGTTTTAAAGTTGTAATATCTATTGGACAATATAGTATTTTGTGTTTCAATGCATTAATATTGTTCTTTTTTTAAAACAAAAAAAAAAATTGTCATATTTGAATGATATCTTGAATAATCACTAACTATATATAGTACATTATTAATGTCATCTCTTATTTATAAGCATTTCATTTATTATATAAGTTATTCCAACAAATATAAAATGAAATGAAGATTTGAAATAATATTTTAAACTACCATAAAAAAATATTTGATATAAACTAAAATTAATAAAATTTTCTTTTTAAAATCTTATTTTCAATAGTTTTCTCGTGCATCGCACGGGTTAGCGACTAGTAATAAATATAAAGTTGAACCAATTTAATAGTGTCATACAAGAAATATGAAGAGTTGGGGGGGCTAATCATATTTCTTTGGAAAAGTTTAAGTAAATTTAGGGGTAAAATTATAAAATTTAAGAAGTTTGGGAGGGCCAATCTTATATTTTTTTTTGAAAAATTTAGAAAACTCTAAGGGTAATTTTATAAAATTAGAAAAGTTTGGGGGGGCCATGGCCCCCCACCCTTCTAAGTGGGTCCACCCTTGCTCATGAGGTGAAGATCATTAATTAGTTTTGATGGGTAATTGAAAAAAGTATATATCGTCCATAAGAGTTGTCTAAGAGATCCACGTCTAAGATAGTCGTCCAAAAGGAAAAGAAGGAAAAATAGTAACATCAAGGAGCAAGGTCATCTAAAGGAAAGATAGATTGTCTACCAACAAAAGACTATGGACGACTAATACTTGGCGAATTCTAAGGTGTTTTTTACAAACCAAGAATAGTTGCACCACATTCCACAATTCCGAGACATGGAGTGAATTACTCAAAATTCGCTTAACTGTCCCAACTAAATCCACACATCTCCCTCGATGTTAGTGGTACCTAACAAGTAAATCCACTCCAAACTCTCTATAAAAGGAACCAAGTCTCACTAAACCAAGGTATGCATGACCATTCATCCACTTATCATACTTGGGTTATTGAGAGAAATATTGACTTAACCATTGGAGGATCCTTGGCCAGTTCACTATGGTCACCTTCAATAGTCTTTCTTCCTTTTTTAGGTTGTTGATCTACCACTGAAGTTCGAAGAATACGACCTACTAATTTCGTACATCATTAAGTTTGAATACACAAATAATGATAGCAAAAAGAAAAGTCTTCTCACATTTATAAATAAATAAATTCTAAATATTAGATAGTTTTGTAGGTTCCTAGGAAGAAGTGTTTTATACTTTTATTTATAATGCAGGCAATCAAGCTTTGGAATCCAAATCATACAATATAAGAGTCATCATTTTTTTTCTTCATATTTTACTCTTTAAATATGACGAGATTCAGTCTTAGTCTTAGATTACTCAATTCAGATGACACATTAATTTATAAAAAAAATTATATAATAAAGTTTATAGTACCCTCCGTAATACTCACAAATAGTAGACAATGCGGTCATTAATACCATTTTTATTATAAACCAATCATAACATGTTTTCTCAATAATAATAATAAAATGTGTGAAATTTTTGTAAATAGACTTATTAATATGAACATATAGGGGTTGAATGAGTCGTCACATATATGTCATCTTTCACTTATAGAATGCCATGGATTGAAGCGGATTAGAGTAGATCTGCTAGGTTACGGCTGTTGGGGGTGGTCTAGAGATCAAAGCTGCAACAAGATTAGGGCTTCTAGCCTTAAATTGCCCTGACTATTCAATATTTGCCCAACAAATGGATATTTTTCAACTCGTGCGAATCAGATTTGGATTTTTAATGGAGTTTCAATTCTGATGTGGGTTTGATATTGGATTTAGTTGTTTGATGTGGTTGTATTTGGGATTCATTGTATATAGAGTTCTTGTGGTGGTGGTTTTAGGGAGAGTTTTGTTGCATTTGGTAGCGGTCTCGTGTCATGGTGGGCTGACAGTGTTGGATTTTGTTCTTCCCCAATTTGGGCTTTTAATTTGTGTAAATGATCTGGCTTATTCTAATTGGTGGCCAAATCTATCATGTCCACTACATGCAATGGTGGCTAGCTGATTTGGTTAGTTCATGGCTATGTGTGCTGGCAATTGGGTCTTTGGTGGTTGATATTGAGAAAGAAAGAAAATACGAATATGTTAAGAGGAGAGTGAGCAAGATGAGAGAAAAATAAATATTCAAAATAAAGTAAAACATAAAATATTAAGTCAAATATGTGTAATTTAAAAAAAAAAAAAGATAAACTAGAAAATTGTTTTTAAACTCTTAAAGTACACATTTTCAGTTTTTAAATAACATTACACACATTTCTACACATTTTTTCATCCACACCTATTTCAAAAAAATACAAACAACATTATTAGAACAACATTATAACCGAAGCCTTTGCTGGTACCACAATTTTCCACGTCAGCACAACACAATATTTAAAAATTAAAAACACTATTTTTCTCTCCAAAACCTGATACTTATCTTCTTTTTTTATTTTTCTTTTTTCGGATAAAATCTAATATTTTAAGCTGACTTTAATCTAAAGATTATTATTTTAAAAAAAAATTATTTTTCTTTTTTTGGATAAAATCTGATAAAATCTTATATTTTAAGCTGACTTTAATCTAAAGATTTTTTTTTTTTTTTTTTAAATCTGCAATAAAAGGATAAGTATCTGCTTTTTTGCAATAATCCTGAAAACAAAGTTAACTAATTTTTTAGAAACCCTACAACCAAACTTCTTGAACCCTACTTTATAGAATATAATTTGTTTATTTCAAAATCTTTTGATTATGCATTAATTTATTTTTTGCTATTATATATATTAGATAACAACAAAAAATTAAATATATATCACCATATGCCACAAAGATGATTATTAAAAAAAAAAAAAAAAAAAAACTACAATAAAAGATAAGTATCGGCTTTATTGCAATAAACCCAAAAAAAAAAAAAAAAGTTAATTAATTTTTTAAAGACCCTACAACCAAACTTCTTGAACTCTACGTTATAGAATATAATTTTTTTATTTCAAAATCTTTTGATTATGCGTTAATTTATTTTTTGCTATTATATATTAGATAACAACAAAAAATTAAATATATATCACCATATGCCACAAAGATGATTATTTATAATAAAAAAAATAATAATAATAAAAATAAAAAACTGTAATAAAAGGATAAATATCGGCTTTATTGCAATAAACCCAAAAAAAAAAGTTAATTAATTTTTTTAAAACCCTACCAAACTTCTTGAACTCTACATTATAGAATATAATTTTTTTTTATTTCAAAATCTTTTGATTATGCGTTAATTTTTTTTTTTTTTTTTTTTTTTTTTTGCTATTATATATTAGATAACAGCAAAAAATTAAAAAATGCGTTTTTGCATTAGTTATTGCAATATCTGAACATGTTTAGCAGATTTCAACGGTTATACCATGAATTATATATTCTTTTAAAGATAACCTATTTTTCTCTTGTATTTCTCTATTGTGTAGTCATAAATATATATTTTTTGTTTCAAAATTTTATAGGTAGTGAATCTTCTTATTCTTTAATATTTTTTGGCATTTCGAGAATTTTAATATCTGAAATCAATTGGTAGATTTTTCACAAGAAATTGCACGTTCAAACAATGACTTCTTTATCAAATCGTAATAAAAATTGAAGTGAAACAGGAGAAATTCATGAAATAGTATAGTTTCATAATCAATTTTAAATTTTATATAATTATTTTAATCTATTAAACAAACAAGTAGGTTCCCGTGCATAGTACAGGTTTGCGACTAGTTTTAATTATAATTCTAAAGAAACTAATATGAATGCTTTAGATCCTTAAGTATACCAAAACTGTTAATCCCAACTTCAAGCCTTAAAACAAGTCTACTTCTCCACCCTAAAACAAGTCAACTTCGATTATCAAAAAGGTTCAGTTTCAACTTTTAAAGTACTACCACCGCGTATCTTTGTTGCAGTGATCACTCCACAAGTATAAGTACTTGTGAGGTGTAGGAGGTAAAAACTGAGGTTCAAGTTTTTAGGAGAGTTTTACACACATATACACTAATATTATGATAGAGTAAAATTTCTATCTTTTATAAAACTCTCAAAGTACCTAGGAAAATAATGATGATGATATAAATAAAAAAATAAAAGTAAATAAATAAAAACTACTTTTATGACCAAAATACCTTATAATTGCTAGCCTCATCACATGAACTTCACAAGTACGATAAGGCTTTTTTTTTTTTTTTTAAATGGTAGTAGCAAAAAAAAAATATATGTTTTATATATATATATATATATATATAATTTTTATTTTGAGAATCTAATTTATAAGTGAAAAAATAAATTTGAAAATCAATAGGAGACTGACTCTATTTTTTAGGCAATTTTTAGTTAAAGTTATGGTCGTATTTTTTATCAGAGTGTCTTTTAATTTTGTCTTTACTTAAATATAAAGATTTAGGGGTTTTTTAGAACAAAAAAATATAATCCAAACAGAAAAAGCCCGTAAATAGTATTATAGACATGACCGATGGAAGCACACGTGTGCAACAACCTTCCGTCAAATACATTATCACCCGGTGGACCGAACTACCCTTATTACCTAGTTGGAATAACGAGACTGCCCCTCTGTCTCTGTCCGGACTCCGTAACTATCTTCAGAAGCAGACAAGCCGAGGCACTTTCTTTCCCATTTCCTTAACAGAAATTCAACTTTCAACTCACACTACATTAACACAACATTACATAAATAAAACAACGTAAGACCCATTCTTCTCTCAGCCATGTCACTCACTGTTAAAAAATTAGCAATGTCTCACCTCGTGTCCCTCAACAAAAACGCCTATATTCGTGCTTTATCTCCGTGGACTAATGGTACTAGTCGTTGCACCTTCTCCGTTTGCGCTGACCAAACTGGGTCTGGTGTGTCTTGTTGAACTATGAAGTTGAAGGTTTTTTTTTTTTTTTTAATTGTTATGCACTGGAACTGTTTGTGAAAATTTCTGTGAGAGTAAACCCATTTAGAGAATAGTACATGTCTTGCTATATACCATGTTGTAGCATGCTTGGTATGTGTTTTTAATTGAGCTTAAAATGAATGCGTATTTGAATTGTACCAAGAAAAAAAAAAAAAAAGAGAAATACTCATGCTGAAGGCTTGTTGAGAAGTGAGCTTAGGCATTGTCCAAAAACATTAAGCACAGCGAGTAGTCTAACATTGCTGAGTGCAATACAGTTACCATGAGATCATTGAGATGCTAGGTGCTGACCACATTTTATGTTATTGTGTTAAAAACCACCCCAGTAAATGCAAATGTTTATATAATGTAATGTAATAATAGTTTAGCTTGAGGTGTTTTTAATGAATGATGATTGATTTTTACTGAAATTCAAAAGACTTTGTTGCATTGTTGACGTGGGTTATGAAGTTTATTTGCGTTGTTTTCATTTCAGTGTGATGTTAACTATCCTTATAGAATTTTCCTCGTCTTTTGGGCTTAAAATTTTTTTGTTTTTTTAAAGAATTTTATAAGCATACATTATTGAAGCTCATGTGGTTTACTTCATTGACTTACATTAGCAGGCATTTGTCACATATTCACATGGCTTGAATTCTAAGATTAGAGGATGGTGCTGGAATAAGTCACCAAGAATTTCAAAGATGGCGTAATGGAGGTGGAACTTTCCCGAAGTCAGCTTGCATTGACCTGACTGTGCTAATAGAGATGGGTGCCATAGTTCATCCAAAATCTGTTGTTGGTGCATATGTTCATATCCAAAATCTGTTGTTGGTGCATATGTTCTATTGGATCAGGAACTGTTATTAAACCTCATGTTACAATCAGCCAGTTGACAAAAATAGGGTGAAGTTTCTTCTTTATGCAGCATCAGAGATATTGCAACTAATATTATATAATTAATACAATTTGTTGTTACTATGCACTTGATATCTTATGGTAGTGATCACTTCTCATTTCTCTTTGTAGTTTCACTAAAGCCTAAATGCAATAAATATTTAGTTTAAAAAAAAAAAAAAAAAAAGAAAAAAGAAAAAGAAAAAAGACCCTGAATCATATATTATGTAGTAACACACTACTGATGTTGACAAGTCTTTCCCTCTCCCCTCTTCTTGTATTTAATTAAGGGTAAATTACACAAACCACTCTTAAGGTTTGGGGAAATAACAAGCCACACCAAATCTTAATGGAAATAACACTCACTGCCGTTGAAGTTTTGAGGAAATTAACACATTAGTCATTTCCTTAATAACAGTAACATAATATTCCACATTTTGAAAAGATGTCCTTAACCAAACCTTATGGTTGGTAAAAGTTTTTTTTTTTTTTTTTTTTTTTTTGGGTTAAATATAGTTTATCATCACCAAACTGTGGTTAGGGTTTGATCAAAGGAATCTTTTCAAAATTTAGAATATTCTATTACCGTTATTAATGGAATGATAAATGTGTTGAATTCCTCAAACCTCAAGGGAGGAGAGTGTCATTTCCCTTAAGGTTTGGGATGGAGTGTCATTCACTCATTCCTCCAAATCTTAAGATAGATTTGTGTAAATTACCCTTTAATTAATTGGATTTTGTTTCTTGATTAAGGCTAAGTATAAAAGCCCTAACCTTTTTGAAATATCATTAGCAGTTCCTATATGTTGGGTGGCTTTTCCAAGAAAATAGATAATAGCAAGTACATGTTAATTGTCAAAAGAAAAAAAACAAAAGGACATTTTACAAAGTTTGATTCTTTAAGTTATAATCTAGTAATATTAGGTTGAACTTCTTTTAGCTCCATTTTTTTTTTTTTTTTTGGGTTCCTGTTTCTTGTGAAAAATAATTTAAAATTGGTCTTACACATGTACAAAATGAAGAATGAAACAAGTTAGAAACTAAGGCAAAGCTAACATAATTTTGCAGTGGTAGAAGCTAGGTTTGGTATTCTGCTTCAGTGGAACTTCTAGAAACTGTGGGTTGCTTCTTGGCAGCCCAGGCGATTGGATTGGAGCTCATGTAGACAATAAAACTGGTTGTGGATCTTTGATTAGATAGGTCACCAGCCCACTCTGCATCTGAATATGCAGAGAGTTGTATAGGCCGAGGTTTGAACAACAAGCTAGACAATAGAGTAGCTTTGAGGTGCCTAAGGATGCGTTTAGTAGCATGAAGGTGAAGATCTGTGGGGTTAGTCATGAATTGGCAAACCTGACTGACAGCAAAGGAAAAATCAAGTTTAGTAAAGTTTAAGTATTGAAGGGATTCAATTAAGCTTCTATAGGAGTGAGGATCAGAGAGGGGTGTACCAGCAGTGGGTGAAAGCCTAGTGGAAGAGCAGGGTTTTTGGCAAGATTTAGAATGAAACATATGATGTTTGTGAAGTAGATCAGTGGCATATTTGGTTTGAGTTATGGAAAGACCTGAGGAAGTATGGGACAATTAAAAACCAAGAAAGTAAAATCTTTAAGATCAAACTCATTGCTGAGTGAAATGATAATGGAAGCAATAGAAGAGGGTGAATTACCTGTGATGACTGTCATCCACATATAGAAGAAGGTAAATGATGGTGGTTTGTGAAAATGAAGGAAAAAGGAAGGGTCTGCAGTATAAGAAGTGAAGCCTAAGTGTAGAATATGTATTGTAAATCTTTCAAACCAAGCTTTGAGGGCCTACTTTAGACCATAAATAGATTTTTGAAGGAGACAAATATGTTAGGGATGATCAAGATGAGCATAACCTAGAGGTTGGATCATGTAAACCTCCTCCTTAAGCACACTATGGAGAAATGCATTCTTCACATCAAGTTGCCCTAAAGGCCAATTGAATGCCGAATTAATCTCATAGTTGTGTGTTTGATGACTAGGATAAAGGTTTCATCAAAATCAATACCTTGCTATTGATGGTAGCCTTTGGCTACCAACCAAGCCTTGTACCTTCCAATTGTACCATCACTGTGCCTCTTTAGCTTAGAAACCCATTTAGGACCTACAATATTCTTGTCTTAGGGTGGTGGCACTAGATCCAAGTCTGTTGTTGTTGAAGAGATTGAAATTCTTCATCCATGGCTATGCAATATTGAGGATATTGGCTAGCAACACCGAGAGTGGTGCTATAACATTGTAGTCAATACTGGACTCAAAGCATTGTCTAGCTTTATAGATACCCTTTTGGATCTAGTATGCATAGGATGGACATTGATTTGATTAGAACTAGTGGAGGGAACAGAATTAAAACAGGAGGTTGTGATAGGTAAAAGGTTGTCTTGGGTTGAGATTGATTTGAGGTAGTAATAGAAGACAAGTCTGTAGGTAAATTATATGAAGTAGACTGAGGAAGATGGATGGTGAAGGTGATACATCTTGAGGAATTGCAGAAGGAAGAGGTTCTTATGGGTACAAAGGAGTAGAAGAGTGAGGTGTTGTAGTATTGACTGAGGAAGGCTTTGTTGTTGAGCACAAGTGATAAAACGAGACTAGTGATATCCAAGATTGAGCAGTGAGAGAGGGAGTGCAGGAGGCTCAGTGTGGAAATGGTGAAAAGCCCATTTCATCAAAAAGGACATGTCTAGATAAGTAAATTTTGCTTGTAGAAGGGTCAAAGCAAATATAACCTTTGCAATTAGGAGGGTAGCCCAAGAAAAGGCAAGGAGTGGTTCTAAATTGGAGTTTGTGTTGGATAACAATGCAACCAAAGATTCTGAGTTGGGACAAGTCTGGTTTAGATTGAAAAAGAACTTCCCAAAGAGAAACAAAATTCAAAACAGTGGAAGGCAGCCTGTTAATCAAGAAAATTGCAGTGTTAACTGCTGAGGACCGTTGAGTGAGATGTAATTTGGCTTGAAACACCGTGCTAAGGGAAGACTCTATAATGTGTCTGTGTTTTCTTTCAACCAAACCATTTTGCTGTGTGGTATAAGGACAACTAAATTGATGCATGATTCCATTCATATTGCAAAAATTAGTAAAGGACTTAGATATGTATTCACCCCACAGTCTAATCTAAGTACTTTAATTTTGGTTGAAAATTAGTTTCAACTAAAGAATTAAAGTGCATAAAAGTGTCTAACATTTCATATTTGCTATTCAACAAAAACAAACATGTCAACCTGCTATAATCATCCACAAACAGTTTATAAAATCTGAATCCATTGATGGAAGTAATGGGTGCAGGACCCTAAACATCAGTGTAAACCACCTCAAAGGGTTTATTTGAATTAGTAACAGATTTGGGAAAAGACAAACTGTGCATTTTTTATTTCAAACAGTGTTCACACAACGACTTATCAATTAAATCATTATGTACATACTTAGCAATCAAATCAGGAAATAAAGTTTGTAAAACTTTATTACATAGGTGGCCAAATCTTTGATGCCAAAGATAGCACTTATTTGTAGTAGAACTTGAAGACAAAGCGATGCAGACACAAAACTTGTGAAGAGGACTTTTGGTAGCTGTAGAATATGAAAGATGACTAGGATAGAAGGGGCACAAACAATTCTCACTCAGGCCATTGTAAAGAACCTTCCCGAATGCAAATTATGAATACAAAAATGGTCAGCATCAAAGTGACACCTACAATTAATATCTTTGCATAATCTATGCATAGACAAGAGAACTGAAGCTATTTTTGGTACATGTAAAATATTTTGAAATCTAAAATTAAAAGTTTTAGTTCTTAAGATTACATTACCTATGTTATTGAATGGTAATGCTTGGCCGTTGCCAATTGTAATATGTTTTGCTCCCTTACAAGTTGTTTGCATTGAAAGGTTGCCAAGATTGACAATTAGGTGATCTTTTACTCTAGAATCAGTCATCCGTGGATCATTGGCTTGACTGTTATGTGATCCTACGTCCATAACAGCCAATTTGGCTGGTGGATGCCTTCCTTGATTGATATAATTCATGCAATGGAAACAATCCAAGGCCATGTGTCTATATTTTCCCGCAAATTTAACATGATGGTCTAGAATCATACTTAGAAGATGGAGACTGATGATAGGTGTTACCTGCTTGTCGGAAAGATTGAGAGGATTGATTAATCCTTCCTCTATGATTAGAGCTCCTTCCACTGCCTCATCCTAATCCTTGCTTGAGATGGAATTGGGCTTGAGAAGAATTAGGGCTCATGTCCAACAACAAACATTGCCATTATAATGGTGGGACACTGTGATTCTTAGCATTCTCATTAAAATCTTGGATCTTCTCTTCTACTTAGAGAAAAGTATGTAATTCATCAAAGGACAAGTGCTAAGTTCTTGTAAGAATTGTGCATAGCACAAAGTATTGTATTCTTTAGGCGTTCCCTTGAGTACATTATGCAGTAATTCCTCATTATCTACATTGATTTTTTTTTTTTTTTTTTTTAAATTTTTTGGAGATAAAGATAGAAACTTTTATTTATATAAAAGTATAAAGGTATAGCACCATAGCCATCACAGCACAAGCGCATAAACTCCAAGCTTACTAGAAAGAAATACATCAAAATAACAAATACCACAACAACACACAACAAATTATAACAATATTCAAAACAGAATTAATGGTTCTCCATTGCCCCTTCCAATATCACAGCACAGGTGCGTAGCTTCATCATTGCTAAAGACACATTGCTAAAGACCAGACCAGCATACAAACAACCCCATTACTGCACATAATCTTTAATACTCTTCCAAGCCAATTGCCCCTTCCAATATCACAACACTGGTGCATAATTTCAGAGCTGCTAGAGAAGTACATAAAATACCAGAATAGCCTCCAACAAATTATAAAAAGGTTAAAAAAAACTCCCATTACTGTACATAATCTTTAATACTCTTCCAAGAAGCCAATTGCACCTTCCAATTTCACAGCACATGTGCATAATTGCAGAACTGTTAGAGAACTACATACCAGAACAACACACAACAAATTATAGTAAGGTTCAAAAAACATTATTAATGGTTCCCCATTGCTGCACATAATCTCTGATATTCTTCCAAGTAGCCAGTTGCCTCTTCCAATATAGCTTTAGGATGTTGTTGGACCTTCTCAAAATAGAATTTATTTCTAGCATTCCATAATGCCCACGATATTGTTGCCCATCTGTCCAATTCCATCTGTGTAAGCCTATTTGCCATCATCCTAAAGAGTGCAAAGAAGTCTTGTTCTGCATTCGAACATTTTTGGATTTTCCCTCGGCAAAGTGCCCATACATTCCTTGCTAAGGGACATTCCCAAAGAAGATGACCGATGGATTCAGGTTTCTGGCAGCATATTTCACATTGGGGGTCAATTTTCATTTTTTCTCCCATGCAAGTTTTCTCTTGTAGGTAAAATATTTTAGCAGGCGTGCCACACAAACATCTTAACTTTAGGAGGAGTCTTTAGAGTCCAGATTTTTTTCCAGAGAGCCTGATCTGTTACTACTCTAGAGTGCTCAACCTGATTTTTTTCCTTTAGCTTTAAAGCAACCTGATATGCAGACTTCACTGTAAACAACTTTGCTGAATTTTCCTTCCATATCAACTTGTCCTGAGAGGCAGTCAAGGACAGAGGAATGGCTAGTATTTCTTTTCTAGTTTGATAAACAAAGAGATCAAAGATCTTTTCCCTATCCCATTGCATTGTTGTACTATCAATCAAGTCACTTACATGCGAATTCGGCTGGTCATCACCCAAAAACACAGGTCTGTGCGGAAGCCACTTATGGGTTGAAACTACAATATTCCTTCCAAATAAAGCCTTCAGAGATAATGTCCCTTGCTGCCAACAAACTTCTCCAAACATAAAAGGGATTATGGGTTGAAACTTCTCCAAACATTGACTCTAACAGCTCTGAGTTTGTCTCTTTTTTCTTTAATCTTGTGAAGATAAACATTCATAGAATCATTAACCTTTGTGATGCTATGGAGTTCAATCTTTAGATTCAAGATGTTAGGGTGAAAGAAAGAAATGAGTCTCTTCTCTAAGGTCCTCCAAGCTTCGATTGCATAATCATATCCTACTACAACATAGAAGATAGATGGAGTGAGAGTTGAATTGATCAAGGTAACAAGTGCTTGATCAAGAATTTGCCAAGCTTTGAAATCTAGATTTACTTAGTTCATGAAATTTCCTTTGCTAAAAGTGGGTCGCTACTCAATGTCGAATCCAAGAACGAATTGAGTCTTCTTGGACTTGGAGTTAGCGATGGTGTGAAGAAGGTGGTTTACAACTTGCTCCACATCGATGGCTGTCTTGCTGTACAGAATGCGACCCCCAAACTTCATCATTAACAATCTCATTTCACATCGAGATAGAGGATTTGGATTTGGGTGTTGGAGAGCCACTATCGATCTTGGCAACCGCCGACTTCTACTTCTTTGGGGATTTGATGATTCCACAAAATCGTCAAAGCGTCGTTTCTTGGAGCTGATTCGATTGCGTTGTCGATTGCTCGGAGATCTTCGACTACCAACCCTTGCTCCCCTTGCGTCATTTCTTGGTTCCCCTTAATGTTTTCTTCTTCTTCTTTTTTCAAATTTTTCTTATTTTCTTTTAATTCCAAATTATAAATAAATAAAAAAAAGGGTAAAAATGCGTTGTTTTAGTGGTTCTAACAGCAGCCACTAACAGCCATGTAACAGAGCTCTGCATTGACAAAAATTGAAAGTTAGAGGACTGAAATGAAAAATGGTTAAAGGGTCAGTTTTGCATTTTTGTCAATATTTTAATACTATAATTTTAGTTACTAATCATTGGTTTTTCATTTGTTTTTAAGTTAATAAAAACCTTAAATATACCTTTTTTTTAACCTCACACACACACACACACACACACACACACACACACACACACACACACACATATATTATAAATAAGGTTAAATGAAATGTCAAAAAAGGGTTTTTAAAATTTTCTAACTTTATTTCTTATGTAATTTCTACTATTACCAGAGAACATCTCTTTATTAGTTATGATTAGAAATATGGTTTCCATAGTTAGAGTTTGATTAGTTTTAAGTTTAAATTTAGTACTATGATTGTATTTAATTTTTGATTATTATTTAATTTTTAAGTGGATTTAATGGTTTATTTTACTACACCATATAGTTTTTAACATTATCCATATGGTCATCTCTGTTTTATTTTTTACTTCTCCTTACAACCTCTTTATTTTCCAATTAGTGATTACTAATTAACGTTTGATTTTCTTTTTCTTTATCTACTCTTTATTACTTTGTATTCTTTTCTCTCTCTCTCTCTCTCTCTCTCTCTCTCTCTCTCTCTCTCTCTCTCTCTCTCTCTCTCTCTCTCTCTCTCTCTCTCTCTCATTGGCAACCTATCGTTTTCCAAAATTTGAAGATGATTCTATGACATTAAATTTGCATTATTAGTTTTTTTTTTTTTTTTTTTTTTTTAATTTAGTGTTTCTAAATTGACATTTGTTTTGTATTCTATTTTTCCTTTGATGCATTGGGTGCGAGAATGAGTGTTTCCCTAACATTACTCCACTTTTTATGAGGACAATTCTATTTATTGAATTTAAGAAAAATATTATGTGTTTAATATAAAAAAGGAGAGAAAATATAAATAATTTAATTTTATATATGGGAGGATGTGGCTGAATTCAAATGTTGAATAAAATAATATGAGATGGAAAAAATTAAAAATAAAATATATAACAATAAACACTAACTTATCAAATCATTCTGTGTAATATAATAATATTATATTCTTATATACTATCTTTAATTCTTTTAAATGCAATAGGATAAAATTTAACAATCAAAGTGAAACAAAAAAAAAAAAAAAAACCGTAAAACACAATTAAATCACATCAACCCAAAATAGAGTTCTAAAGAACACAAAACTTGATCAAGCTAAAGAAGAGATGCAAGAAAAATAAAAAAGATCCACCAAAAAATTGATGGAGAAAGAGAGGGAAATAACCCTTTTTTGTGAGGGAAAATTATGCAAAGAATGGAAGAGTGAATGACAAATTTATACTAAGAAACAAAATAAAGGAAGATAAAGGGAAAGGGAAAGAGTGATATTAAGGTAGAAGGTTTAGGGAGATGAAAAGGTAAGGGGAAGGAGAAAGGTTAGAAAAAGTGTAGATGTTAAAAAAATGAATACAATTTGATGAGGACAATTTTTTATTTATTTGAATTTAAGTAAATATTACATTTTAAAAAAAGAAAAAGAGAGAGAGAGAGAATATAAATAATTTAATGATAATGAGGATGTGGTTGAATTTCAATATTGAATAAAATAAGATGAGAAGAAAAAATAAGTAAAATTAAAAGATATAACAATAAACACTAAATTATCCAAATCATGCTATGTAATAGAATAATATTATATTCTTATCTACTATATTTAATTCTTTATAATGTAATCGGATAATATTTAACAATCAAAGAGAACAAAAAATAACAATAATAACTTAAAACACAAAACTAAATTGTATCAACCTAAATTAGAGTTTCAAAAAAAAAAAAAAATATAAACCTAAAGCAGAGATGCAAGAAAAATAAAAATCCACCAAAAAATTGAGAGAGAGAGAGAGAGAGAGAGAGAGAGAGAGAGCCTTTTTGTGGGGGAAAACTATGCAAAGAATGAAAGAGAAAATGACAAATTTATAGTAAGAAAAAGTGAATAAGAAAAGACAAATAAAGGAGGATAAAAGGAAAGATGAATAATGATATTAAAGTAGAGAGTAATGGGGAAATGAAAAAGTAAGGGGAAGAACAAAGGTTGGAGAAAGTGTAAATATTTAAAAAATAAGTAAATGTTAAAAAAAAGGAAATATAGTAAAATTGGAAAGAAAAAAGATAATGAAGTGGATGTTAATGTGGATTAATTGGAACGTAGCAATAATAAATGTTACCCTTCAGTTTTTAGATATATATATATATATATATATATATATATATACATATATTAGTTTTGTTTTTTGATTGCTGGAGGTTTCCCTAAGTTGGTTTATTTTAAGATTTCCCTTAGTAGTTTGTGTTTGTTTCAATGAATAAAAGCGAAATTATGCCCAAAAAAAAAAAAAAATTCATTTTATTCACAACATACAATCTTATCTAATAACTTTGTACAGCACAATCATTTTCTCAATTAAATGTACTTTCCTTCCCAATACGTATCCTATTCCTGTTTTGTAAAAATTTAGGCTACAATATTTAGTTTACCATCATGCAAGACCCAAAGGCAATCTTATACAGTTTGTACGCATTCATCGTGGTACAATGCTAGAAAAGCTAAGCTCATTTAAATCATCAATCTAAATGAATTTATCCAGAGAGAATGCAGGGTATTTTGGTTCAAGAAGTGGTATTAATTCACTTCCCAGTAGAACTACCACAGTCGACATGGTGTGTCTGTCTTGTGGATTTTTCCTGCACACACAAAAGTCCAATATGTATGCACCTTGCAATTTCTGATGCCAAACATGATGCCATCAAGAAGCTGTCCGCAAACTCTAATACTTTATTTTCACACCAATCTCCATTCTTATTCAAGCAAACAAAAGTTAACTTATATATGCAAGGAGTGTTTGTGTATGTTTAGTAAGGTAGAAGCCATTATTCCTTTCTCCACTAATAATCTCAAGCAACATTACACCAAAGTTGAAGACATCGGACTTCATAGAGAATTTTCCTTCCATTGCATATTCTAGAGCCATGTACCTGCTTTATGGACACCAACGTTAATATTATTTTTTAATTTTTGTAAAAAAAACCAATAAGAAGAGAAATAATGGAAGTATTAGCTTACTATGTTCCTACAACTCTCTTGGTTTTCACTAAAGATCCTTGCCATTCCAAAATCCGATATTTTGGCAACCATGTCATGGTCCAACAACACATTACTAGGTTTCAAGTCCCTCTGAATGATTTTAAGTTGGGAGTCCTCATGAAGATATAGAAGTCCTCTGGCAATCCCACTAATAATGTTATAGCATGTCTCCCAATCAAGTTGCGAGCGCCTTTTTGAATTTGAAATTCAATATTAATTATAAGCTATGACATCATGCATACATGTGAATTTTAGAAATCTTCAATGAATCCAAAATACTATCAAGCTTATAACACAGAATGCAGGAAAAAAACAAACCAAAAATAAAACTATCAAGGCCTTTGTTAGGCATGAACTTGTATACAAGCAACCTTTCCTCTCCCTATATGTCACATCCCAATAGCCTCACAAGATTTTTGTGTTGAAGTTTTGCAATAAAAGTATGACCTCATTTTTTAATTCCTCTAAGCCTTGCAATGACTTCGTTGAGGACCTTTTAACTGCTGCTTCCTTGCTTTCATGTAGCACACCCTAAATGAAATAACTTCCAAATAGACAAAATTCAGAACCAAGTTGTTAATTGGTGTGGATTCTACTAGATTACCATTTGAAGTCTTTTTTCCTGTGCGACAAAAATAATATTAGCCCACTTTGATTCATGTGTTTGAGAACAATTTATTTGTGGTAGCTTATTTGTGTAATCTTTATCAAAAGATATAGTCTTTAATAAATTTTATGTACATGTGTGACAAAAAGTTAAAAGCTAACTTATTTTGGAAAGAAACTAAAAATGTTAGATTATTTGCCGTAAAACTGAGGAAAAAGTAAAAAGTAGAAAAACAAATAAGCAATAGCCAAATTCTTTCGGAAGCTCTTTCACTACTCGGTTTTGGAGTTCAAAATAACAAATTAAATGATACTAGCCGACTTATGGTGTCTTATATTTTGGTCTGCTGTTTTAATAAAAAACACAGCCCCTAGCCATTTTTAAGAGTCAGAGGATTTAAGAGCAAACTGGAAAAATTTCCTCATCATCATCATCTTTGTATTGAGTTCTTGATTGCTTTGATTTTACATTCCATTGATTAAGGCAAGATCATGGAACCAACTTTATCTACCCCACTTATATTTTAATCCCATTGTAAGCAAGAGTGTGGTTGAAATCAGAGCCAAAATTCAGTGACGTTCTTGAAGTGGCTAATGTTTTGGTTTAGAGGAGATCACTAATAAGAATTCTAAATAGAATACCATGATAGGAAGGCAAACTGAGTGTTTGCAAAGGTTGCATTGGTGTAGGCGAGGCAAAGGTTTTGTAAGTGGCTAACTATATAATCCTTCTTTTTATAGTGTTTTCAATAGTTTCTATGTAGTAGTTTTTAATTCGAAAAGTCTTCCTTTAGTTTTCCATCTCATATCCATTCTCTATGTCAAAAATGATAAAGATTATATTGATTTTACGTACCTTGTAAACTTTTCCAAATCCAACTTTACCAATCATGTTGTAATCTGCGAATTTGTTTGTGGCAGCTTCAATTGTCCCAAAATCGAATTGCATGGATTCTATTTTTGTTGCTTCACCTACAGCTAAACATCCAAAAAACAATAATAAATGTAAGAAATTACACTACAAAGAGCATTGTTTGCAGATATGATAAGGTAAGAGTTTGTACATAATCCATTTAATCTATATAATTTCTGACAAATTACTAACCATCCTAGAAGTTTATAATTTTTGATAATCAAGAACCTTTATTGAAAGAGTAGGAGAACCAGCAACAATACAGAACTGCAAACAACCCAAACCAGCAACAAATCAAACAAGATTCCTTAAAAGAAAGACCAATAACAACAAACCAACAAGAACCTCAACTAAGCCCAGCCCCAAGGCACTCAAAGCAAGACCACCTACAAACCTGCAGAACCACAACAGAACTACAACAAAAAAATGAAAAAAAATCGGCAATCAAATTAAAGCACAATCGAAACAAAATGCAACCAACACTCAACGACAGATAGCCAGCAAACCAAACAACAAACAACATCATAAAGCTAGAAAGGAGGCCTCGGCAGCATCCTTAAGCAAAATTGAGGCTCTCTGAAGAATAGAATCTGTGAATCCCCACAATCTAGGGAACATGCTACCCCCTTCAATTTGAATCTTGACTTGTTTTCTGATGAGCCCCACAATCTAATCTTCTGTTTCAATCAATCTTAATTTGAAAATGATTGCATTTCTATGACACCAATTGTGGTAAACAGCAACACTAAGCCTTGTTTTTTACCATAGGCAGATTTATCTTTCCTATCATCCCTTTTGGAATCTTGGCAGCACCAATACTTACTTAACCCTCTTCCAAATTCTTCTAGAAATTTAACCTACAAATAGTAAGGAATTTATTATTTCTAATTTATATAGTCTTTAACACTCCCTCAAGAGAGGCTTAGTTTTAAAACAAATCCTTATTGAAAGGATTCCATCAAGTGGACTTTTGAAAATGAGGAGAGTGTGACATATGATTTGAACATAAAACCAGTTGTATACCATGATAAATTAGGAGGCAGTCAGATTTCTGAGAATTCTCTTTGTTTATGTCATTGGACTTCTTTCTTGCACTCCTCCTTAGGAAACAGTAAAGCAGAATAACTAGCACCTCAGAGGCAGCAATTGTGACACCAATAACGATAGCTATTACCGTTGAGATTTTGCCTTTTCCTGTAAAAGCAATATGTTTTATTGACAACAGTTGATGGTCAGTTACAAGAAGTGCGGCCTAATAAAGTGATTGAGTTTCATCAGTAAAACGAGAAAGTTGAATCAATAAAATGGATATGTACCTTTTGGTCCAGGTCCTGGTGCGGTGATAGCTTGTATAGGGTAAAACGAGAAAGTTTCATACCTAATGTTACAACTAGGATACAAAACTCGACCCCCTCTGTTTCCACCAAAAGATGTGGGCAGCTTTGTTATTGCTCCCCAAAGACACCTACTGCAATCAAAGCTGGATAGGTTGGGGGTGCACTGTACAAGGTTGTATGGCGTTTGTAATTCTGTGAATTTGGTTTCTTTGGTAGCAAATTTTTTAGCACTAGACGAAGCATTTGCAGCCCGTGGCACCAAGTCACCAAATGTTAGCTGAAGGAAGCGATCTGGCTCTATTCTATCCAACACGTTCCACAGAATCTTTCTCGGCTCGTCTTCCATGACCAAGAAGAACGATCGATTTGAGTAGCGTATCATGCATTCATTATACCATATAAAGGCCACTTTTCTTTGAGGGCAGAACAGCTGAACCATCTCTTTGGTTGCGGTTGACACGCAGTCTCGGCACTCATTGGTAGTGAGGTCACCACGGCAGAGGAAGAGGCCGTAAATAGTGTTCTCTGGGGATTGAGTTTGACCCACTGTGGTGTTGTAGAAGCCGGTTTCACGAGTGGAATTTGCGGAAAGGAAAAAGAGGAGGCTGTTGAGGTTAGAATGGTAGGTACTATTGGCGGTGAAAGTGGTTTGGTTTGAATAGAAATGGTAGCTGTATTGGGCTGCTTCACTTGTAAGGCTTAGGGATGCCCATATTTATATGATCTGTCTTGTGCTCGTAATCTGACTCAGGAGTCTAAGGTGTCATGAGTTAGGATCCACTCCTATCTGGGAGAGAGGTGTATGTAGAATATTATTTGAATTAGGAGTTCGACTCCTCGTTGGATTTGGATAAGGAAGGAATTTTATTCCTTTTTATTAGGATATATGTGATTTACTTGTTAGGAACATATGCCATTATTTTATGTAATTGACTAATCTTTTGACAAAACGCACTTTACTTGTATTTTGGTAGATCTAGGATGTGTTTAATACCTCAATAAACTTTGTTTCAAGATCAAGTGTTGAAGCCATGCAAGTTCATTAAAGCTCGATAGCTAGTATCTATCGAGCTTGAAGAGTTGTTCTAGCCCCGTGGTTCGATAGTTGCTCGACAGCTACTCGACAGATGGCTATCTATCGAGGTTTATGAAAAATAAATTTTCAGTTTTGTTTTGACTCTAATTTGTGATTATGTATTTGAGCCTTCTTTTCTCACAACCTTAGACATATAAAATGATTATTTTAAGGGCCGTCAAAGGTGGACACAAGTTGCACAAGTGTTGAGCAAAGTTTGTTCAAGCAAATTGTGACCGGAGACAGAATTTGCCCTAATTCATCATTCTTGTGTAGAAGTTGCTATGCTTGTGCACCGTAGGATTTTGTGACCAAGTATCTTCTGGATCTTCATCGTGGATGAACTGAAGAATTTTGCAGCCAACAACTTTCTCTAGTTGGTGATTGAAGTTGCGTATTGGAATCCGTGCAATTGGTTAGTCACATACTAGGAGCTGTTCATTACAAGGAGAGCTTGTTATTACAGAACAACTCCAATTGGATATTGGGGTAAGGGTTCAATTGTAAATTGATATAAGACACTGAGATTCCTTTACTTGTAACCGCTTGTTGTGATAATAGTGGATTTTCGGGAGTGGTGACCTTAAAATCACCCGGTGGAGTTTTTGCCGTGTTGGTTTTCTCCATTCGTAAATAAATCACCGTGTCAATTTATTTTCCGCTGCACTTAATTTAATTGGTGATTTGTTTGTGTTACCACACGTTTGCATATTAATTTGATTAATTAATAAACTTGGCTAATTAATCAATTAATTCATCACAAGAGGTCAATACGTTTTTGGCCTATCACTTTTGGGTTACTGTTATTTGAAGTTATCAAGCTCTATTAGAAGTCTTGTCTACCACTTGATTTAGAATTCTTTTGGAATAGGAGTAATTCTCCTTTTGTGTGGAAAAGAAGTCTATTCCTTCTTGGTTTTGGATATTCTAGCCTACTCAAGTCTCCTATATAAGCATAGTGCTATTATAGAAAATTAAAGAGAAAGAGAAAAGAGAGTGTGTGTGAGAAAAAGGCTCTCTCTTCGTTTGGTTATTTGATATTTATGCATTGCAATTTGGAATAGTGAGAGAGATTTGTTACCGCTTGGTTTTGGTGATTTGCTCTCTCTTGGTGCGTTGCAACTTTTGGATTAGGTTTGTGGCTCTCTCTTTGGTTTGTGCACAATTGGTATTTGGTATTCGTATTTGGTATTTGTGAACTTTTGATTCTTTGATTTTGTATTTGTGAGAGAAAGCTATTTGGGTGTATTTGAGATTTGGGTTTGTGAGAGTGCCTCTACACCAATTTGTATTATTCCAAATTTGTTATAGTGAAATTTGTTCGTCGTCACCCGTGGCTGTAGGCTATTGCTAAACCATATAAATTCTTGGTTTTTTGTATTTATTTTCTTTTGGATTAATTTTCTTCGTTCCTATTGTTAGTTTGAAGATCTTTCGCAAGCCTAAAATATTTTCACAATCAATCTTGGTAAAGGTGTTTGGATTTGTTCTCTTTGGAGATTTTGGTGATTGGTTCGTGAATCTGATTTTTAGGGAGAAAGATGTCAGGTGATTTCTCTACAAAATCTTCGGCGAATTCTTCTGAAAAAAAAGCCTTTGTCAGAGTCTTTTGCAAAACCTTTGGTGGTTAGAACGATGGTTTCTAATGCCAAATTTGAAGTAGATAAATTTGATGGAATGAATAACTTTGGCATGTGGCAACGCGAAGTTATGGATGTCTTGGTCCAACAAGAGTTGGATATTACTTTGGAAGACAAACCTGAAGGGATGTCAGACAAGGATTGGGAAAAGATTAATAGACAAGCTTGTGGCACTATTCGTTTGTGTTTGCCCAAGGATGTTATTTTTTGGTGGTGACATGGTGATTAAGCCTTTGCATAAGTTCAAGTGTTGCTTGGACATGTTCGGTATTTACAATTTGAATTAGCCCGTAGGGGCTCTGGTGGTGGTGACAGAGAAGTTTTGTTTGTGGTGATATGCACTTTGTTTTGGACTCTTATTTGGCACCATCTTTGGGTGCATTTGGCGTCCATTGGCGTATTTAGAAGCAGTTTTGGATAATTTGCACTTTTTTTGGTTAGGCTCTGATTTGATTGAGTGCTTTGCATTTGTGGTTTGGGAGATGTCTTGTCAAGGTGGAGACTTGTTAAGGATTTGTATTTGGTGGTCTACAAATGTCATTTGTGAGGCTTGATGGAATTCAAGCCAAGGTGGAGATTGGTAGAATATAACTTGAATTAGGAGTTTGACTCCTTGTTGGATTTGGATAAGGAAGGAATTTTATTCCTTTTGGGTTACTATTATTTGAAGTTATTAACCTCTATTAGAAGTCTTGTCTACTACTTGATTTGAAATTCTTTTTAGAATAGGAGTGATTCTCCTTTTGTGTGTGGAAAAAAAGTCTAGTCCTTCTTGGTTTTAGATATTCTAGCCTACTCAAGTCTCCTATATAAGCATAGTGCTGCTACAGAAAATTAGAGAGAAAGAGAAAAGAGATTGTGTGTGAGAAAAAAACTCTCTCTTCGTTTGGTTATTTGATATTTATGAGTTGCAATTTGGAATAGTGAGAGAGGTTTGTTACTGCTTGGTTTTGGTTCTGCGGTTTGGTAATTTGCTCTTTCTTGGTGCGTTGTAACTTTTAGATTTGTTTTGTGGCTCTCTCTTTAGTTTGTGTGCAATTGTTATTTGGTAATTGTGAACTTTTGATTCTTTGGTTTTGTATTTGTGAGAGGAAGCTATTTGGGTGTATTTGGGATTTGGGTTTGTGAGAGTGTCTCTACACCAATTTGTATTATCCCAAATTTGTTATAGTGAAATTTGTTCGTCATCGCATGTGGATGTAGGCTATTGCTGAACCACGTAAATTCTTCTTGTTTTGTGTTTATTTTCTTTTGGATTAATTTTCTTCGTTCCTATTGTTAGTTTGAAGATCTTTCATAAACCTAAAATATTTTTATAATCAATCTTGGTAATTTGAGGTTCCGCTATTTTACATCAGTGTACACAATAATTTTCCAATATTGAGATCCAATGAAGGTTGTGTTTGGTATTGGCTCAAAAGGCCATTTTTTTTACTATTAGCATATTTTTCCTATTATTCAGCATATTTTTGCTACTATTCATAGATCTCGTTGCACTTTTTGGTACTATTAATAGGTCTCAATGTACTATTTTAGTTATCTTATAACTTTAATTATAGTACTTTCAGCAAAAAGTTTTCATTTTCAGCTAAATAAACTATTTTCAAACAGACTTGAAGTCTGTGAAAAAAGCCGAGCCACTCACCCCTGCACATTTCAAAATGATACGACATTGGAAAATTAAAGTTAATCAACGATGTGTAAAACAAGTACGAAAAATTTTACAAACATTTTATTGTAGGTACAAACTACATAAAGATGTGACAAAAAAATGCTAATACTTAAAAAAAATAGTGAGCCAATACCTTTTTTTTTAATGAGCTAGCCCCAAGGTAATTGATCCCCCATCCCACCCACCACCACCGCTAGCAAAGCCCCACCTATTGATGTCTCTTTAAGGCCCCAAATTTCTTTCCCAAACATGTTAGAGGAGCCGCATCAGTTTGTCTAAAAATTTATGTCTGTTTTATAGTTAGAACATATTCTTCCTATCTCCTTTCCTTCAATCATTGTCTTCTTATTCTCTTCCTATATATAGAGACTCAATTTGTAGTCCAACCACAATCTCCTCCCCACCATCCAAGGCACTTTCACAAATACAAGAGCAACAAAGATCACACAATAGCTCATGAACAACCAAAAAATTCCCCCCCAAAAAAAAAAATATCATATCAACCATGGATCTACAAAATTGTAACAACCCAAAAATTTATAGAAAATTTCATACCCATAAACCCAGAAAATCATGGCAAAAAAGAAAATTCATACCCATATAAACATACCCATCCCTACTGCCATGAAGTGGCAATCAAAAATCAGCCATCCTAGAAAATCAGTCAGACACCACTATGTTATAATTGTTGCAAAATTCAACCATCAATGAGTCTTAACGAAGCCTCTAAAACCCATCAAAAGAAAACCATCTTTGATTTGACTCAAAACAAATATTCCCTAATCCTTCTTGACAACCGCCTTATTATCACCACCAAAAAATCCAAGTAATCCCAAGCTCTCCCAGACCTTGGTCATTGACGAGAGAGAGAGAGAGAGAGAGAGAGAGAGAGAGAGAGAGAGAGAGAGAGAGAGAGAGAGAGAGAGAGAGAGAGAGAGAGAGAGAGAGAGAGAGAAGTGAAATTGAAAACAAAAAATCAATAAAATATTAATTACATAGCTACAAGTACTGTGTAAAACTAAAAACAAGAAATTAAGAAAATATTCAAATACACAGCTACAGTAACCATGTATGGGTCAATTTTAGGCCAAATTATGTTAATTTTTTTTTTTAATCTTTTTCTATTATGCACCCATTGATGTGAGTGCTCTTAGCTACTAGCCAATCAACCCTTCTTCCTTTCTCTTTTTTATTTTTTATTTATTTGTTTACTAGCTTTTTTTAGAAGCTCTCATTCAACATTCTAGTAATTTTCCTTTCTCGTACTCTACTTTCAAGCCACGTACCACTCAATTCTAAAAGATTCTCATCCTAGTGCAATTTTTCTCAATCTTATACTCTTCATTGACTTCCATCCATTTGGTGGTCTCATATAGTGGTCTTATAGTCACATTCACAATCTTATTCAGCTACTTTTATTTTATTTTCCTAAATAAAGTGTTTTCTTAATTGAAGTTAAGGGAAAATGGCTTTAAAATCATGAGAGTTACAAAAATTTTCTTCCCTTTTTCATTTATATTTCAGTTCAATTTAAGTTTATTTATCTTGTGGCTTATGATTTTCATTTTTATCTTATTAATTTATAAACCCAACTGATTATCCATTAATAAATACATTTTCTTCTTATGTTTGTACGCTTAATCATTTGATTATTTAAAGAAGAGTAAAATTTGATGCCATATGATTTACTCTTTTCGCATAATGCCGCATTGCCACATTAAGGTCAAGATGTTGAATCCTTTTTAAAAAAAATATATTTTTTATACATATGTCTTGCAAACTAGAAAATTTGTGTATACTCAAAAGGATTTAGAAAGATATGATGCTCTCGTAGTGCTTTGATTTTTTACTTGAATGGAGATTCAAAATGATAGTTTAGTCTTGGTCCCCTAGGCAAAAATTTATGGTTTTGCCCCTGGTCATCTTAGACTTCTTTTTCCATGATTTGTGATTCATGCATGAATAATAAATTTACATGGTTTTTATTTTCTTTTTTATAGATAAATAGTGGGGAGGGGAATGTGAGATTTGAACAAGGGTTATCACAAATTATGGTATTAGCTTACAACGTTCAATAATTACTTGAATCCCAAATTTATAATACTAGTCTGTAATTTGTGCGATGAACAAAAAAGTAAATAATGTGATTTTAAAAAAATTATAAATATAAAATTTAATTGTTATGGTAGTTATTAATAGTTATATGTTATGATTGTGTTTATATATGGTGCTACGCATTTTAGAATAACATATTAATTATGATTCTGTTTATATATTGAACTATTTTATGTTGCACATGGATAGAGGAATTCCAACTGTTAAAAGAGAGGTAGAAAAATTGCACACCTATTAAGATGGAGATTTTCATGCATATTGGCTAAATTTTGAGTCTTAATTAATACTCAAGAAGATAATTAATAGGCCAAAATTTTCTTCTACTTTTCTACCGAATCTAATTTTGACCGATATTGGCTGAAACTGATTTAAACATTTGGAATTGGCTATAATTTTACCCATGTTAGAATTGGGGGGTTGTTGTTCTTGTTTTCATATCGGTACAAGATTTTCCGTTTGTTCCAACATAATGGAACAATATTCAAAACCATGATAATTGCCTTAGTGGTTGGGTAGACCCTGATTTTGAGTTTCCTTGGTAATGGGTATTCATGGAAGGACTCAAATCAAAATGTTGCATATGATGTCAAGATCCAAAATCCAAAATTTTAAATTTTACAAAATAAATTCAAAATGACCCAATGTTAAAAGATGCCATTTACAATTTGATTTTAAAAGGGCACAAAATAATTCTTGCTCAATATATTTCAAATCAATTATCTATCAAAATAGAACTAGACATTATTTTAAAATCATTTATAATATATTGATTTTGTGACTAAATTTTGCAATAATTTCTCTTTCAACTTATGAAATCTATGAATCCTTATCAACCTTTTGGAAAAATTCAGAAAAAATATGATTATGAATAAAACATATATTTACTTTAGTTTTTGTATTCAAATCCTTTTTTTTTTTTTTTTTTTGGATACTTCTAATGAAAATTGGATACAAATACAAAGTCAAACAAGTTTTTTAGTGGTGAATCTCACCCAAAAAAAAAAAAAAAAACTGAAAATGAATACAAAATACACCCCTTTTTGGCTCAAACCAAACAAGCCCTTAAGTTTTAAATTCTCTAATCCCAACTAACAATTTATCCATAAATAAATAAAAAAATTGCTAGCCAGATCTTGCTACACAAACTCAAGCTCAACCTTCACCATGGTGAAATAATAGAAACAGTAAGTTCATTTACAGAAGGAGTTGTTGAAGATAGACCACTTGGAACCACATTACCAACAGAAAGTGCAGGTTGTCTTGGTGGTGAAAGTTCCATTGATTCACTTCCTAGAAGAGCCACCACAATGGACATGGTAGGCCTGTCTGTAGGATCTTCTTGCACACACAAAAGTCCGATTTGAATGCATCTTTGGACTTCGGATGTCTGGCATGATTCCATCAGCAAAGGGTCCACAATTTCCAAATCTTTTCCTTCATTCCATAGTCTCCATGCCTGTTAATTGTTTAATCCGTAGTATTTTATAGAAATTTTTGTTTCCCAGTTGAAATTATATGAAGTAAAATTGTCAATTAGAGAATAAAGAAATGTACATATGCAAGGAGTGTTGAGGCATGCTGTGTAAGGTAGAAGCGGTTATTCCTTTTCCTACTAATAATCTCAAGCAAGATCACACCAAAGCTGAAAACATCTGACTTTACAGAGAATAGTCCCTCCATTGCATACTCTGGAGCCATATATCCACTGTTTTGTGTCCCAAAATTATGCTTGCCATTATTATTATCAATAACAAAATAGCTACAAGGGGGGAAAAGGATATAGGAAGAAGCACCTTACTATGTTCCTACAACTCTTCTTGTGTTAGCTATATTCTGGTTTTCACAAAAGATCCTTGCCATGCCAAAATCTGATATTTTGGCAATCATGTCATGGTCCAACAAAATATTGCTAGGCTTCAAGTCCCTGTGAATGATTTTAAGTACTCGGGAGTCCTCATGAAGATATAGCAGTCCTCTAGCAATCCCACCAATAATGTTATAGCATGTCTCCCAATCAAGTTGCAAGCTTCTTTTTGAATCTAAAATTCAGTACGAAACTAATGTTTAGTGCATTGACATCATGTGTAAAATTGAATTGTAGAAAACTTAAATGCAATTGAAAATATTAGCAAGTTTATGAAACAGAATGTAGGAAGAAAAGAGCAAACCAAAAATAAAGATATCAAGACTTCTGTTGGGCATGTATTCATATATGAGGACCTTTTCCTCTCCCTCTATGCCACATCCCAATAGCTTCACAAGATTCCTGTGTTGAAGTTTAGCAATTAGTATGATTTCATTCTTAAATTCCTCTAAGCCTTGCCATGACTTTCTCGACAGCCTTTTCACTGCCACTTCCTTCCCATCTGGTAGCGTACCCTGAAAGAATTCCAAAGTCAGATGCAAATGGGGCTAATGAAGCAATACAGCTACATGGAAGTAAGCACAAAAATTTGAAGTACAAAGTGTTTTACCTTGTACACGGTGCCAAATCCACCTTGCCCAAGCTTGTTTGAGTCTGAAAATTCATCTGTAGCTGATCTAATTGTAGCTAGATCGATAAAAGGTAGTTCCTCAGAGATCACCAATTCACCTTCTCGTGTGACTGCAACTGCAGTGGGGCTTGCTAACTCGTGCAATAATGCATGCTGGCTTCTCTCCTCATCTACCAAAGACAGAGTCTTGGTTATTAGTAAATCAGATAATTAGGATGTTTATTTAGAAAGATATATAAATTTACCTTGTTTTGTTCCCTTTTTCAATCGGCAATAAACAGCACAAGAACCAAGTAGAACCACTAGTGTTGATATACATGTAAACATTGCAACCATCCAAATTTTCAGTTTTTTCCCTGTTTTTCAATGGAAAGACTTTCTCAATAGCTATTAAAAGAAAAAACACAGTACTAAATTTTCTAGCATTCAGTTCTTTTCTTTCTTTTACCATTTTTTCCCCTGACCTACCTTTCAATTCAGGTTCACCCAGAGGTATAGCTATGATTTTATTGTATGACACATCAGTCTCTCAAGTCAGGAATCATGGAAATTAGAATCATTTACAACCTTTTACATTTTATTAAGTTCAAGCTGACATATCAATTCCAAAACTAGTACTAGACTGTGTTTTTGTCTTAATAGCACGGGTAAGGATAACAGTTTCTCAACATATTCCAATCAATGTCATCTAGTAGTTATGTGTGTAATGTCAAATATGCATTGCACAAAAGACATATATAGGCTTTTTCTCGAAGCAACAATGATACATGACGAATTTCATAACGTTTTTCACAACTTGTTAACGTGGCAAACTATGATTAATGTAACATCACTTTCACATGGGATGAGCATTGACATCATTTTTATTGTACATCAATCATAACATGTCATCTTCACAGACTTGCAGTTGTGAAAAATGTAGTGAAATTTGTTGTGTTAGTAGACATATTGTTCTCAAAGTGTTAATGTAAAAAGGAAATTGTCAGACAAGTGACGGAATTCTTTCATTGTGCTGACCAATTTAAGAATTCCAAAAACATGATTACCAGGAAAGTTTGTTGGGAGAAACCTGATCCGGGATGGATGAAACTTAACGCAGACGGAGCCTCCAATTCTTTGCTGGGCATAGCAGGGGGAGGGGGTCTGCTAACCCGACCTACTCTAACTCTATTGTTTCTGCCCTCTTTGATGACTGCAGGCAATTGGTTACTAGTTTCTCCCAGCACCGCATCAGACACGTCTACCTCGAGACTAACAGCTGTGCGGATCGCTTAGCTAATTTAGGATGTTCATAAGTTTCAGACTTTATTTTGTTCTCTAGTCCGCCTGTGGAACTTTTGAATGTGTTTGAGGCTGATAGCCAATGGTTGTACTCTAACAGGCTTTGTCCTGGACCTCTATTTTCTTCCTAGTTTTAATGCATAT
This sequence comes from Quercus lobata, assembly GCF_001633185.2. NCBI lineage: Eukaryota > Viridiplantae > Streptophyta > Magnoliopsida > Fagales > Fagaceae > Quercus > Quercus lobata. Next base: position 32,479,573 of record NC_044911.1, on the reverse strand, counting down.
TCCACTTTACCAAAAAAAAAAGTGTTAACGTAATGCACTGATAGAAAATAAATTATCAAAGATTGAATGACCTTACCTTTGGAACTTGGGTAAGTTACTAGAACGCTTGAGGAACTATAGAATCTGTACAGCTGATACCTCACATTACAATTCCTACTAACAACAATTCCACCTTCACGAGAATAGCAGCAAGCCTTCAAATCGCCTATAGCAGATTCCAGACAATTATAACAGATTACATCAGAAATGTCCCTAGTACACTGTACTAAACCATAAATTGTTCTGTTCTTAGAAAATTGAATTTCCCCAGTTGCAAACATGCGCTTATTAGAAGGATTGAGTGCTGCCTCATTTGAAAGGACATTCATTAAATGCTTGAAAACCTTATTAAAATGAACCGGGTCCTCATTTGATATGGTTTTCTCCCTTTTATTCCTGTCAGGATACTTCCCAGCATAAACCATAATTGAGAATTGCTGGTAGGAATAGCGAACTTGACAAAGTTCTAGGTATATTACCACTTCTTCGTTCTTGCACTGCAAGATTTCTTTGTTAGCAGTCTCAATACAAGTTTTACAAGCTGTGGAGTTGATAGCCCCTCTACAAAGTGCTTCACCATAGACTTTGTTAGTATCTCCAAAGGAGGTGCTGTTGAAACCTGTTACTGAAGTTCTGGAAGGCAATAACCCAAGAAGGTGCATGAGGTTGTATTCAAATGGGCTATTATGTGTGTAATTTTGGAAATCATTTGAACAAAAAAGAAAGAGAGAATCTTCAGCAGCAACAATTTTGGGCATGTACAGTGGTATAATGAAGAAAAGCATAGCTGAAAGTACACCTTTGTCCATCTTCCTAATTTGATAACAAATTGGATAAGCTGAAGACACTAAATATGGAAAAAAGAAATGTGCAGAGATTTCTAGCTCACGAGGTCCTATAATGTTACTTGTCTTTCCATGTTTGACAAAAAACAATGTGTGGTCCAAAAAGGCTGCGTGACATTCCATGATTGACAACAATGTGTTGGCAGAATTTTCTATACGGTTATTGTATTAAGTATTAACCATCACTCAGAAGCTGCCGTGCCCAAAGTGGGAATCTTGAATGGAAGAGAGTTGGGTCTTTTTTTATTTTTCTTATCTTTGTTTTGTAGAATCAAAGCAGTTGGGTCTTGGGCGCACTAAATAGTATGCAAGTCGTTGATAGTGAACGTGAAGATACCAATTTTCTATGTGGTGTGCTTGTACAGTCTATATGGTATGTCAATATCAGAGTTAAATATGCAGATCAAACGCACTTTCTGTGAACATTCTTTAAATGTCAAAGGAATACAATCAAGTTCAATTGTAAAATAATCGACAATGACATTATATAGGACAAGCTATAAGTTATTTATTAATTTTCTTTCTATAGGCCATGCTCCAAAAATAGAGAATTCATGCTCCATTCATGTAGTTCTTGAGCAAGTTTCTAGGACAATATCTCCGCATGCATTTTTTGGCTTAACATAGTAAATTTATTTCTAGTATAGTAGTTGAGTGAGGAAAATGAGAAAACCAGAAGCAAGGTTCAGCTTAATAGTCTAATTTTATAGCAGAAGCAATTGTTGTTTACATCTTTATCATATGACTTATATATTACAATGATCAAACATAGGGTTTATATACTAGATAATTGTAGACTAACACTCGAATTAGTTTGCTTTCTTCTACAAGTAAATGGGCCTATAACAGTTTTGGGCTTCTAAGGCCATATTATCTCTAATGCCCCCATAAACTTAAGGTATAACCTTGAGTTTGTACGGTCTTCAATGTCATGACCAGTCTGGAAACACACAAAACAAATGTCGGCATTGTGAGATATCAAACCGATCCCTCATCTCCATCATCGAGGCAAAACACCTGAACTTGTTAAGCCATTGACTGAACAGCTGTTAGGATTTGTTTCATAGTGATCTGTGAATCTCCCCACAGAGAAAGCAGGTCGTTCAGGTCGACAGAGTGTCATAGTTTGAGCTTTAAGCATTTGGACAACAGAGAACATTGTTGGCCTGTAATATGCATCTTCTTGAACACATAGTAAACCAATATGAATGTATCTCAAAAATTCATCTGAAGAAAATGAATTAGTCAACAAAGGATCCATCAACTCCAATCCTTTTCCTTCATTCCATAATTTCCATGCCTGTCACGAATCATCATCTAACAGGGTCAGCAATTGCGGCAACACCAGTAATCTTGATGAACGTATTAACAATACATGCCAGACAAACTTACATATGCTAGGAGGCTGGGAGCACGTTTCGATTGATGGAAGCCAGCATTCCTTATCCCAGTTATGATCTCAAGCAAGAGAACTCCAAAGCTATAAACATCAGACTTTATGGAATATAATCCTTCCATAGCATACTCTGGAGCCATGTATCCACTGATCAATGTAATTAAATAATTGAGTCAATAAAAATATATATATGATGAGCTTAAATAAAAGACAATTACATCTTATAAAAACACATAAAATTAAATAGTAAATTTCTTGAAAGAATACTTTTCTCTTTTTAAAGTTTTCCTACCAACTACCAAGTTCTAATTTGAATGGATGGTTTTGTTCAGAAAATTATTCGCTAACAAAATTTCACCAGGCATTTTCCCTTTCTGTCCTATATTTCCACAACAGAAATAAATAAATAAATAAAAATCCTTCATTTTTCCATCCCCTTTCTCCATCATTCAAGATTTATCCACAACCCAAAAAAAGACTGAAGATCAGGAGAATAAAGGACTACTTACTAAGTCCCAACTATTTTAGCAGTATTAGCTTCATGTTCATTTCCTTCAATGATTCTTGCCATCCCAAAATCTGAAATCTTTGGGTTCATGTCATTATCCAACAACACATTGCTAGGTTTTAGGTCCCTATGAATTATTCTAAGTCGAGAATCTTCGTGAAGATAAAGTAATCCCCGAGCAATTCCATTTATGATATTAATTCGTCTGCTCCAATTGAGTTGCTCTCGTCTATTTGCATCTAACCATAGAAATGTAGAGAAAATACTCAAAGATTGAAAAATCACATTAGGTTTATAGATTTTTATTTTTTTGAGTTGACTGTGAACTTAATTGAAGGAAACAAACCAAAGAGAGAGAAATCTAGGCTGCTATTCGGCATGTATTCATAGATAAGCAGCTTTTCCTCCCTTTCTATGCAGAAACCTAAAAGCCTGACAAGATTTTTGTGTTGAACTTTCATAATGAGCAGAACTTCAGTGGTGAATTCCGATGAACCTTGTTCAGAACAACCGGAAAGCCTTTTCACTGCTACTTGCTTTCCATTACTCAGTATACCCTACAAAAGACGATTTCTTTTAGTTCCAATTCACTTAATGGAGAAATAGAAAGCTTGTACAATTTAGACTTCAAACATTCCCTCTATTTTCAGAAATTAAGCTGTTATTACCTTGTAAACAGTGCCAAAGCCCCTTCTCCTAGCTTATTTGAATCACTGAAGTTGTCAGTAGCTGCACTTACGGATGCAAAATCAAAGTAAGGGAGTTCTTGATCTTGCTGTTCATTTCTTCCTTGAAAATTTTGGTGCTGAAAGTCAGTGTTATGTTGGCCATGAACGGTACGAAAAATAGGTCCTTGAGTTGCAATTTCATTCTTCCCTGAACAGAAATAGAATTAGACAAAAATGAGAGAGTAGATTTCAAGCAACTTTATATCAATCCCCTTACTTTTTTTGCTTTTTTTATTCATTGCAAGCCAGTAAACGAAAGCAATCAGTACTACCACAAGGCATACTGGTACAACCGTCAAGATTATGATCATCCATATTTTCCTTACACTACCTGCATTCAATTAATTATTGATCATTGTCACTTCATAAAAACACAAATAATATGTCAAAAAGTGTTTATGGATACTTACTTTCCCCATTCATATTATCTGTGGAAGAAGGTAGAACTTGATAGAAGTTGTAGAACTCATAGCGCAAATAGCAACTACGACTAAAAAGTCTTGCACCAACAGAGAAAAAGCAGCATGTTTGAATATCTGATATAGCCTTCTGTAGGCATGAGTTACATTGATTTGCAGACAAGTCAGTACTGCACTGCACTAGAGCATAGATTGTATCATCTTTAAAGGGTTCTTCTCGAGTAGCATACATGTTAGGATCAAAAGCTGCCTTTTTCGCAAGGTTACTCAATACATTGTTTACAACACCTTTGAACAATTGTGGCTCTGAAATGTTCACTTCATTTTGTTTGGGAATGTTTCCTGTAACATTCAATTGGCCAAAGAAATTTTGATTTGAGTAGCGAAATTGGCAAAGTTCCTCCCCTACAAATGCTTCCTTACTGTTTGGACAGAGCTTCACAATATCTGTTGTTGCAAGGCTTACACAGCTCTGGCAGTCGTTTCCATTTACGTAGTTGAAGCACATATACAGTCCATAAACTCTATCTGGGTCGTTTCCAGAAGAAGTGTTGTAGAACCTAGTAAAAGAAGAATTTGAAGATAAAGAAAGGAAGAGATCTTTGAGGTTATTTTCAAAACGACTACCCGCCGTGTAATTAGTAGTGCTTGAACAAAGCTCATCAGGAGGATCATTAAGAGGGTCAGCACAAGCAAGTTCATAAATGAGAGCTAGAAAAGAACAAAGCTTAAGCAATTAATCATTCTTGAAAGCATACTTTGCATTCTTACTACTACCAAAATGAAAATGGCCGAGTCTCTCGAAATGGACTCTATCCTGTTTCACCTTAGGCCTTATAATATAATTTTGTCATTATTTTATACGAAAAATCATGGAGTCACTAAAATTGATACATAATTTCTTGGAAGAATTCCTAGGCCAAAATTTCTGTATCAATCATTTCCTAGATTTTTCCACTGAGCACATTGTGGAAATAATTTTTGTTTGACTGAGAAATTCAAAGAAATATCAGAGCTCACCTGCTCAAGTAGGGAAAGACTCAAGGGAGAGAATTAGAGCCACAATTGAAAGTGACTAAAAACAACGAAACATCTCATAATTATGAAGGAATCCTGATAAGAATAGGTATAAATCATTATCTTTTCATTTGCTATGAAACCCCGGTCCATCTATTGTACTTATTAAGTAAGTTAATTTTTTCATTTAGAGTCTGTTTGGGAACAGTTTATTTAGTTGAAACTAAAACCTTTTTGATGAAAGAAATATAGATAAAACTAAAAGGTAGTTGACATAGTACAGTAGAACTCATAAATAGTAGCAAAAATAAACTAAATAGTAATAAAAAAAAAAAATTTAAACCAATGTCAAACACAACCTTAATCATATTGCAATTCTTAAGTAATGGGCCAATATGGGAGCATATCATTCACTGAGATAGAAGAAGTTATACCCTGCATCAAGTATAGTATATGCTTCTCCTCTCTCACATTTGGTGGGTCTTTCTCCTTAGTGTAGAGCCATTAGTTATAAGAGAAAGGAAATATATACCTAACGTAAGGTATATTTTCCCCTAAGGTGGGCCTAGTGAACATTCACCAGTACAACAAAAGGAAAAGTCTTGTTGTGTTTCGCTTAATGCAAACGATGATTGATAGGAAGTAATAAATACTGATATCAAAGGGGGAGGGCTTTCTGTAGGCACTCAATTTTAGGTAGTGGTGCTTAACTGTCAACCATTAAAAAATAGGTTAATTTGAGTTTAGTTCAAAGTACCTCATGCCTGTAGCTCCGCTGGAGGAACTATTCAACTTTACCTATTATGAATTTAGTAATTTTTGAAAAAAGTTTTTTTTTTTTTTCTCAACCTTTTAGCAAATAATCTATATTTTAGTATTTTTAAATAAATTAGCTTTTTCTTATAAAAAAATATAAATTAGCTTTTAAATTTTTGTAACACATTTAACAAAAAAAATCCAAAAATAATATTTTTTATCAACTCAATACAAAATAGGCCGTCCTCAAACAGATAAGTAGAATTACTAACTTGTTCAAGCCTTAAGCTTGGAGGATAACTATAAATCAACCTGGGTCCATTGTTTTAGGCCCAGCTCAATTGAGCTGGCCTAGTTTTAGATAGAGCCTTTCAGATCTGCTTGTGGGGTTTGCCCCATCATAAAACTTAGGAGCTTTTCCCCATCCAATAATTATGCTAAAATAGTTCACCTTCGCTCGGCTTAGCAACTCTTGCTGTCCCTCTAGCCAACCAGAAAATAAACTGAAATAAAGAATGAAAGGGAAATTGCCCTCCAAACAAAAGTCAACGAATCTATACAAGATTTCATGTTAGTAACTATGTGATGACAGTAAATATTGGTCATATTTTTCTACCAAAAAATAAATATATAAATAATGGTTATATATGACTAGTAGCCTAGTACACATGGTTGGACCATTAGTTTTATACTATAAATATTTCTTTTTATATTTTCATAATTTAATGCAAAGTCTTTTTATTATTATTTATTGCAGTATTTAAGAATGCTAGGTGTAGGTCATTTTAGTTGTATGTGTTTCGTGCTTCAAAGTCAACAAATAATATTACATGTCAATTGCCTTTCCTGTCTTTGTCAAATTTAAATTAGATAGTTATTGTTTATTTTAAACCTTGGTTATTTCATAAATAAGAAAATGGGGCATATTGCAGGTTACAATTAGAAGAATATGAAGTGAATTGCTTTAGCGTGTCCTTTTCTGCCTCATATGTGTAAGTCTTTTTTTTTTTTAATATATAGAAATGAGGAACATCTTCCGTTGGAATTAAAGATGGGCATTGGAAAATTTGGAATCACAAACACAAGTCCACAAATGAAATTGAAAAGGCACATACATTGTTTAGGTAACTACATCCTTGACCAAATTTTTGGTCTTGCGAACATTCTGTATTCCCTTGGGCAGGAGGTTCCCCTATGTTTTCCTTGCCCTCTCTTGCATCCCCTTGAATAAAATTTTGTCACCTTTAACTATTAAATAAAACAAAAACTACGGTCCAAACAGAATTGTGAAACCGTTTCTAACGACAAGGCACACATTTGAAGTTTGAAATTAACCCATTCCTTTCTTCCATCAGCGAGGCAAAATACTAGAAATTGTAACAGCATTGACAGAGCAAATGACATTGGTTTCTTTGTAATCAGAAAATCGTCCCCCAGAGAAAGCAGGTCGCTGTGGCGGGCGAAGAGTCACGGTCTGTCTATTCAACATAAGAACAACAGAAGACATGGTTGGCCTATGAGATGCATCTTCTTGAACACAAAGTAAACTAATATGGACGTGTCTTAAAAATTCTTCTGGATCACATGAATCAGTCAATAAAGGATCCATTAACTCCAACACTTTCCCTTCATTCCATGACTGCCATGCCTGCATGCATCATTTTACAACATCAACTACATTCCAGTAGGTGCAGTGACCCTTAGAAATTTACCTAGATAATGACTTACACATGTTAGGAGACCTGGACCACGATTTGACCAATTCGAGCCGTTCCTTCTTCCAGTTATGATTTCAAGTAAGAGAACTCTATAGCTAAAAACATCTGACTTAACGGAATATATTCCCTCCATAGCATACTCAGGAGCAATGTATCCACTATTCAAAATGAATCAATGAGCAATCTATGCTACTACATAACATGTAATTTTACAATAAAACTTAAAATTGACATGACAATAAATATAATTGATGTCACATTAACAATAAATGAAATAAATAATAAATAACTTTTAACATTTTTGTTTTGTGTTTAAAAGTTACATATCGATTTATATAGCTTATATTGTAAAATTTGTAGTAGTTTGTAGCACACTCAAGCATAAATATAAAATTTAAACTAATTTTTGGCACATTTTCTAACCTACTTATACATAACAATATAGGCATACGTTGAAAAACAAATGAAAAAAAAAATTATCATTTAACAAATGAATTTGTACCTTTTAATATAATTGATTTTTTTAGAATTTTTTAATATTATTGATATTGAAACATATGTCATGGTAATAATTTTGTTTTATTTTTGTCCCACTCATTCTTGGGATAATATTGAGGAAATTGAACTAAAAATTGGAAAAATCTTTAACTTACTATGTCCCAACAATTATTCCTGTGGTGGATTCACTTTGATTTCCTTCAAATATTCTTGCCATTCCAAAATCTGAGATCTTTGGATTCATGTCATGATCCAACAACACATTGCTAGCTTTAAGGTCCCTATGAATGACTCTAAGTCGAGAATCCTCGTGAAGGTATAAAACACCTCGTGCAATTCCACTAATAATACTAAGACGTCTACTCCAATTGAGCTGCACACGTTTCTTTGGATCTATCCATTGCAAATAGACATAAAGTTCAAAGTGTAAGATAAGCACCTCGGTATTGCTTACCTTTAAATGTTCAATTTGAACATAATTGGATCTAAGTTCTTAAGGCAAAAGAAATTTAGAAGGAAATGAAGGAAACAAACCAAAGAGAAAGACATCAAGGCTGTTATTAGGCATATACTCGTAGACAAGCAACTTTTCATCTCCTTTTACACAAAAACCCCAAAGCCTGACAAGATTTTTGTGTTGAAGTTTCATAATTAGTTGAACTTCAGTGGTGAATTCCCTCAAACCTTGTTCAGAACTTCTCGAAAGCCTTTTGACAGCTACTTCCTTTCCATCACTTAATAAACCCTATAAAGTAACCAAAAAAGAATTATATATAAAAAAATCTCATCAACTTATACAGTAATAGATAAGAAAAATGTTAAAATTATTAATAATTTTACTACAAAATACTTACAAATATACATAACAATGAATGTGTTTGGTACCACTTTAATAATATTATAAATAAACATTTGAAGTAATTATATTCTTATGATTAGTGATATGAATTTATAAATTTAATGTAGCAAATTTTGTAGAGTTCCTAATATATTATTTAATGTTTTGTACTCAAATACCAATGGCATACTTTGTCAGAGAAACTATTACCTTGTAAACAGAACCAAAGCCACCTTGTCCAAGCTTATTTGATTCAGAGAAGTTGTTAGTAGCTTCACATATAGATGTCAAACTAATATTAGGGGATTCCTGATCTTTCATGTCTTTTCTTCCTGGAACATGTGTTATTGGAGTAATCATAATTTTGTTCTTTCCTGAACAATAAAATTAACAGGAAAGTAAGAGAAAGCAAACACAATAACCTTACTCTTTTGAGTTCTTTTATTGTTTACATGACAGTAGACACAATAACCTAAAAGTGCTATTGCCAGGCATACTGATACAATTGTAAGGATTATGATCATCCATTTTTTCCTTCCACCACCTGCATTTTAAACCAATCATTTGAAGTTTATGATTGACAATCAGTTACATAAAATTATAATATAAACAAATCGTGTTAAACGAAATAAATAGTTATAAATACTTACTTCCAGCTATCAAATTTTTTGGTGGTGCTAGTGCATCACCATAGAAAGGATATACCTCATACCGTAAATAGCAACTAGTACCCATAACTCTAGCACCAATAGCAGAATAGCAGCAAGTTAGAATTTCTGTGATAGCAATGTGAAGGCATGAATTGCAATCTTCTGCAGATAAATTTCCTGAGCACTGCACTAAAGCATAGATGGTTCTATCTATGAAGGGAACTTCACCAGTAGCATACATGTTGGCCAAAGAGCCAAAAGCTGCCTGCTTTGTAAGATCACCTAGTGTGTCATTCACAATGGATCTATATTGCTCTGGTTCCGATATATTCATCATGTTTATATCTGTAAAAAGATTTCCTGTGACATTTAACATGTACTGGCCGTAGAAATCTTTATATGAGTAACGAACTTCACATTATTCTTCCCACATAACCGCTTCCCTTGCTTCCGGACAAAGTTTCTTGAGGTCAGTTGAAGCCATTGTTATGCAATCCTGACAGCTTACATTTGTGACATAGTCGAGGCACATGTAGAGGCCAAATAGTCTATCTGGGCCATTTCCAATAGACGTATAATAGAAATTTGAAACTGAAGCATTTGAGTGCAAAGAAAGGAAGAGATTATTGAGATTGTATTGAACTGGACTGCCAATAGTAGTGTTTGAACAAAAGTTATAAGGAGGTTCAGCAAAAGCTAGGACGAAGAGAGAATAGAACAAAAGAATTCGAGTAAAGCAAAAGCAATCAACGTGGGAATGAACCATATCTTGGTTTCTTTGCCCTAGCACAATGATGATGGTGAAGTCCTACTTTGTAGCTATGTACATAACATGCACTCGTGGGAGTAATCTCTATTAAATATTAACCATTCAAATAATCTCTAAATTTCTTGGAAGACTTCAAAAATCTACTTAAATCAATCACTGTCAAAAGATTTTAGTCAGAAACACGGTAAGGTTTTGTTATGACTTTTTTTTTTTTTTTTTAATAAATATTTAATTATTGGCAAGATATAATAATACGCGTAATGGTGTTATGTTTTCAAGGTTATAGGTCATTTTAATTTATTGCTGTCTAATTAAAAAAGGTACAAGCATTATGTAGCTTTTGGAACGTTGGGATTTTCTAATATCCTTCATTTAAAAATAATAATAATAAGGGGAGAAGAAGAAGACCATAGGAAAATAAGAAAAAAAAAATACTTTGGTAGCTTCTTAACTAGTTGTTTTCGTGATTCCTAGAAGGTGTAATATTTGCAATAAATATAAAATATACTGAGCCTAATTCTTGACATTTTGTAGACCAACTTGAGATTTATTTCTTAAATTTTTAGGCCATGCACACAATGGAAGCATAGTAGATTTTGTCACATGCTGTTTTGTCCAAATATATACATGACCTATTAGCATAGACTACATTGAATGGTTAAAATTCTACATTTATTATCTATTTAAGCTTTTAAGATAAACTGTAGCTAATTATCATGGCAATTTATCTATTTGCCCAATGTTGGGAGGTGCATTTGATTTTGTCCAGTAACTAGCAACTAATTACCCAAAAATGCCCACAGCAATGACCATTGGAACCCAAAGATTCACCTTATTAAGATTTAAAAAAATACCATTATAAGTACACGGTTTGCTAGAATTTACATGTGTTTATGTTCTTTAGTATATGAGTTCCCTCCTCTCTCCCCCAAATTCTTCCCTTTGACTCATCAAGCACAAAGGTAGTTGTTGTTTGTTTGTTTAGACCCCCTTAAAACAGGTTGTTTAACCTAATTAACTAACCAAGTTGATTATTAGGTTTATTATTCAGATCTAGATTAAACAAGCATGTATCATATCATGCACAGTAGCAGAAAAGTAAATAATAGCACAATATGATGACTCAGGAAAACTGATGAAATGAACCGTTTCAAGGTAAATATCTAGAGAGGATTTGACCTAATTATTCTCAAGGTAAAGTAAATTCACTATAAGAGAATTGAAGTTTTTACAAAAGATTTAACTCTAAATCTATTGCCACCTCATGTAGTAATTTACTGATACGACCACGTGCAAGTTTCAAATCTATAGACTTCTTCTCTCCATGGATTTACTGCAACACAAACTCTCTAGTTTGTGACTCCAAGACCACCCTTAAAGGTTTAGATCATCAGTAGTTGTTGATCTTGTTACAATAACTTCAGATCTACCGGATCTAATGATATGAGAATAATTTCCGACAGTGACTTTAACAGAGGAAGGCACAATACTTTTTAGATCTCATAAGAGCACCTCCAAAGTCTCTTCAAAACGTGCCTTAGGGTTTTCTTTATATAGTATGTAAAATAGATTTGAAACCCTAATCACATAATGGGACAATGGGCTGTTGGGCTTAATTAAAATTTTGTAGAATTTGATTTTCTACGATTTTCGATCGGTCAAATTTCACGGAATTTGAATTCTTCTTTCTGCATCTTGTATGTTCTTGTGTTCTAACTTGTAACACTTTGAACACTGTCTAATCAAACCTATAAATCTAGGAATCTATATCTAAACAAGTTTGTACTCACAGTTTGCCAATTGTTCTAAATTTTTATAACCTAACAGTTGTTATATGCTTTATAATATATATCCAAGAGCAATTCCTTCCTAAAATCTTATTATCAGGTGTGTCAGCAGCAGCAAATAAAGTCAAGCCCTTTAATTAGGAAGGTACAGTTTGTAATTTTGTTACTTGCAATATATTCTCTCTGAATTATCCAAAAGAAATTTACATCAATAGAAAGCTAAGGTCTTTAAGTCAATTGACACATCACTCTATGTTGGAAGGGCAAATATGATTAGGGTCAAATTCTTTTCACTAGTAGTTTGATCCGCAACAATGTTTTTAGGGTTTTTGAGAATTTTTAGACGATTTCCGAATATTCCCATATTTAATTGTAAATAGTTCATGGAGGTAAAAAAGAAAAAAAAAATGACATTGTGGATCCAATTAGAAACACCAATGTTCTGAGCATCTCTTTAACAAGAGCATATAGACAAACTTAATTACATCATTATGTTTACATCATATTAATCCTATATTTTATGGGCGCCGATTAATTTTTAACACACATATTAAACTAATTAACACCTTGGAATATTCCCCACCTTATATGGAAGTTGAAAATTATTTTAATGGCAAAGAAGTTTGTCTTCTCTAATAAGACAATTAATTACCAGGTAAGATTTCCAATTCATTTGATTTTATGACCCGTCCACGGTAATGAAAATACCGGATAGAACCATATCATCATTGCTTACTTAATCATATAATAAAGACAATGTCATTTGGTTTTTGGGCTAACAATAATGTATGCAAGATCAAGATATCGACATGATATGGAGGAAGTCAATTACGTGTTAAACTACACGCTAGGTTTATTTGAGAAAAGACATATAGATAGAGTTCAGAAAATGAACTAAAAAAATAAGAAAATTGAAATCAAAGAAAGAGAAGGTTGTTAATTGTAATTATATTTATGTTAAAGAAAATGCTTGTCTACTGGCTCATCGGCATGAATGCGTGTCTCCAAGTCTACTTTGGAGGTGGCTCGAATTTTAAATAAGAAATGATTCATTGATTTCTGACCCAAAAGTCTTACTAATTAACTTCGTTAAAAAAATAATAATAATAAAAATAAAGCCTTCGTAAGTTCCAAGTTAGATATCTAAGTCGCGAACCTCGTGAGACATATGTAACTAGTAACATCTATATGAGAAAATGACAATTTTTTTATTCTTTTTTTCTTTTCACAGGTGTAAAAATCCAGGAAAGTCGTCTCATTTCTACTTACTTTTTGTATGCATGTGGGCAATGATTTTTTTATTAAAAGTAAGACAAGTTCAACATATTTTTTTAGATGAATGACTGTCCTATACTCCTATTCCAAAATAGGAATTATCGGGAAATTATGTTTGATAACCAAATAATATATAGTATTTACTTTAAATTTGTCGCATCTAATTTTGATTTGCAGTCCAAGGGAAGAGGAGATTTGAAAAATCAGAGTGGATAACCAGAATCTGTTGTGTGATTGTCATATTGTGTAGTTCATAAAATTAATGATCCTGTAATAGATATTATACCTCATGCATGCATTATGCATATGCTTAAAAACCTTTTTTTTTTTTTTTTTTTTTTAAATCCATTGTATAATATTCTTTCTACTAATAAGTAAAGTCTATTGTATAATACAATTAATCTTGGTTCCTAAAGTTTGGCTACTCAATGCTATTAGTTTCTTGAGTTTTAAACGAGTGTAGTTAACCTTTCAAATTTAAAAAATAAGTAAATTTAAAAAATAAGTACAATTGGTTCTTTTGTTAATAGTTGTTAGCCTTAATGCCTACTAGCTAACGGAGCAATGGTGTGACAACATTTAAATAATATGTCATCAATTTTAATAATAAGGAATTAAATATGACCACACCTTACATTACCCATTGTTAAACAGGTCTCTCCAATTCAAATCAAACTGAATCCCCCACACCTTGTCTAGTGTTTAAGGGATTGTTGATTAAATTATCTAAGTTAAAAAAGAGTTTAAAACTTTTTGTCAATATTAGTACAATTTGTAGTTTAATAAATATACTTTTTGTAGTACACATATAAGGTTATAAAAAATTTAATTGATATTTTTTTTTAAAATTATGTTTATAGTAATTTTTTAAGAATGCACTTATTTCCTTTAACTTTTTTTTTTGTCTTTTTCTAATGAATATTTCCTTCACTTACACATCACATACTTCACTTTCATCCATGGGGATCTAAGCCCATTTGATGAACAGAAAACAGGGGAGAGGTTAAGTAAGAAAACTTAGGATCCTAAGGGCTCGTTTGGTACATATATCTAAACAACAATTTTCAATTTTTTTTTAAAATATGTGTGGATGAAAAAATGTGTGAAAATACGTGTAATGTTGTTTAAAAACTGAAAATATGTGTTTAAGTTTATATACCAAACGGACCCTAAGTTTTCTTACTTAACCTGTCAAATGACTCAAATTCCACAAGAAGATCACTTCCAAATTAAAATATCACAAAGTCAAATTAACAACTCATGTGCATACTTAAATAACATACTGCCAGAGGGCAACTATATATGAATATAAAAAATAACAATAATATTAACGAAGACTCTTTCACCAACGGGAACACAAATGCAATTGGTCCACAAGCCCACCATGTATAATTACAGAAATATTTACCCTTCTCTTTTTTTTTACCTACATTCTGATGTTAGATTTTGCTTCACATTTACAATGATGCTGAAACCACGAAGAGAGGCATTAATACTGTCAGTTATCAACGTGGAGAAACATTGGATAAAGTAAGCTCATTTATAGAAGGATTTGTTGCTGAAAGCTGATCAGTCTGAATTACTCTAGCTATAGCTAATGCAGGATGTTTTGGCTGAGGAAGAGCTACTGAATCATTTCCTAAAAGGACTACCACAGATGTCATTGTGGGTCTGTCTGCTGGATCCTCTTGCACACACAAAAGCCCAATATGCATGCATTTTAATACTTCTATTGTCTGGCCAGATACCATCAACAAAGGATCTACAAATTCCAATTCTTTCCCTTCCGTCCACAGCCTCCATGCCTGTCCATGCACATTAAATAATAAAAGATTTTATTTATTTATTTAGGCCTTGTTAATGTGCCTATAATACTGTATTAAATAATGATTTTACATAATTTACAAAAAAAGAAAAGTGAAATTGTGCATAAATATTAAGAAAAAGACAAACAATCATTATAAATTTATGCAAGCAAACCAATGAATTATTGACGAGTATATTTTTAATTTCAAAAAGTATGTAATGAGTTGGAGGGCATCTTTTTTTTTTTTTTTTGGGAAAATCAATGTGTTAGAGTATTATAGTTAAATGATTCAAGGTATGTTTGGAACATAAGGAGATTGAGGGATAAGGGGAAAGTGACTAGACTAGAATATACTAATATTTAGTACATTCTACTGATAGTCTCCTCTCCTCTCCATTTCTCTCACCTCCATCTCTCACCTTCCAAACATAAGATAAATTCAGAATATCAATAAACTTAAACTTTTAGGAGAGATGGAATTTATCATGGTATCAAAATCTATGCAAGTTAAATAAAATTTTATTTCATAAATACCGTCAATTTCACCAAAACAGAACCATCTTTTTCCAACTTAATAATATTTAGTTCAAGCAAACAAAAGAAACATACATATGCAAGAAGTGTTTGGGCATGTCCTGTGAGGTAGAAGCCACTATTTTTCTTCCCACTTATAATCTCAAGTAAGATCACGCCAAAGCTGAAAACGTCGGATTTTACAGAAAATACGCCTTCCATTGCATACTCGGGAGCCATATATCCGCTGTTTTGAGCACCACAATACAACATATTCTTCTCAAATGAAATAAGAAAATGTTTGGGGAAAACTTGACCAAAAAAAAAAAAAAACTCACTATGTTCCAACGACTCTCCTAGTATTAGCTATGTTTTGGTTTTCACCAAAGATCCTTGCCATTCCAAAATCTGATATTTTGGCAACCATTTCATTGTCCAACAATACATTGCTGGGTTTTAGATCCCTGTGAATGATTTTAAGCCGGGAGTCCTCATGAAGATAAAGAAGTCCTCTAGTAATGCCAACAATAATGTTATAGCATGTCTTCCAATCAAGCTGAGTGCGTCTTTCTGAATCTGAAATTTAGTACTAGAATAGAGAGTTAATGTATGGCATCATGTTTAAAGGCAATTTGTATGACCAATTTGGAATATAATAAAGCTAATAAGAAGGAGAGTGGAAGAAACAAACCAAAGATAAAGAAATCAAGACTTCCGTTGGGCATGAATTCGTACACAAGCAACTTTTCCTCTCCCTCTATGCCACATCCCAAGAGCTTCACAAGGTTTCTATGTTGAAGTTTTGCAATAAGTATGACCTCATTTTTTAATTCTTGTAAGCCTTGCCATGACCTCCTTGACAACCTTTTAACTGCTACTTCCTTACCATCTGGCAGGACACCCTAATAAGAATATCCATAATCAAGCATAAATCTAAGCCAAGTGGCTTACAATAGTAATTTTAGTTGATTTGCTTATGTGTAGTTCTTTAAAATCTCACATTTGTTTTACCTACAATTGTATTTTTACCAACTTTCAGCAAATATATTAGAGCATTAGCATTGGTGGTACTAAAAAGTCATATTGCTATTTTTAGCACCACCAATACAAAAAAGCATGTTGCAATAGTGGAGGAAAAGCCAAAAAATTTAGCTGTCTACAGTGCACAACCATAGATGGCTATACATGGTAGCTAAGATGGTAATATATATATATATATATATATATATATTATTAAAAGTTATTATATTATTTTATTGTATTGTTAATATTATTTTATTATGTTAAATGTTAAAATAAAATCACTGATATTAGGCATCCTGAAAAATAAAATAATAAAATAGATAAATAAACTTTTTACCAAATTGCTAAATTTTTGGCACTAACACCGATGATTATCCAAACGCATGTGCTATTAGCTTTATAGCTTACAATAAAAGTAGGTGGAATAGCAAAAGTAGTAAAAAGGTTAGCTAAATAACTTCCTTCTTTGGTTACCTTGTAGACGGTGCCGAACCCACCTTGTCCAAGCTTATTTGAATCTGAAAAGTCATCAGTAGCCGCCCTTATAGTCAATAGATTCATAAAATGAAGATCTTCAGAACCTGGTACCAATTCACCATCTTCTGTAATCTCAACTCCAGTGGGGCGTGCCAACTCATGTAATAGTGCGTTTTGGCTTTTCTCATCATCTGCAAATGAACTTGAAACCTGGTTGTTGGTAATTCTGTATTACATTTATGATGGTTATCCATTTAGATAACACTCACCTGGTTGTGTTCTCTTCTTCCGCCTATGATAAACAGCACAAGACCCACTGAGAACTGCTAGAACTAACAGTGGTACACACGTGACCACCACGACCATCCAAGTCTTCCATTTAGCCCCTGTGTTATAATAATGTTTTTCACAATTCTTTTAATAGCTTAAACCCTTAGGACAAGTAGAAAATTATAAAGCATATTTACTTGAGGATTGAACAAAGCCCAGCTGCAACATTAATATGTTCTTTTATAGAAGTTCCAAAGATCATTGACAAACAATTAATCAAAGATCATTTTTACTTACCTTTGGAATATGGGTAGGTCAATACCAAACTTGAGGTGTTGTAGAATTGGTACATCGCAAACCTCACATTACAATTTCTACTTAGGACTATTCCACCTTGACGAGAAAAGCAGCATGTCTCAAGATCTCCAATTGCAGACAGCAAACAACTATTACAGTTACCTCCAGACATGTCCCTAGTACATTGAACGAGACCATAAATTGTGTCCTTTGAAAACTTAATTTCCCCAGTAGCAAACATTCGTTTAGAAGGATCATACGCAGCCTCATTTGAGATGTTATTCAATAAGTATTTTAGAACAACATCAAACAGAACAGGATCTGATACATTCAGCTCCAGATTATTCTGATCATCTGGATACTTTCCAGCATAAACCATCAAGGAAAAGAACATCTGATATGAGTAGCGAACTTGACAAAGTTCAAACCATATCATTGCATCTTCACTTGTACACTGTGATAAGATTTCCTGACTTGCATTCTGTATGCAATTCTGACAAACTGTGGAATTGAAATCCCCTCTACAAAGTGCTTGGCCATAGACAGTATCTGGGTTATCCCCAATAGAGGTGTTGTAGAAACCTGTTACTGAAGTATTGGAAGGCAATAACTCAAGAAGTTGCTTGAGGTTGTTTTCAAATGGGCTGTTGTGAGTGTAATTTCTGGAATCATTGGGGCAAAAGATAGAGATAGGGTCTGCACTGGCAAGGATAGGGAGCAAAAACAGTGGTATAATTAAGAAGAGCATAATTAAAAGTACATCTTTTTCCATCTTCCAAATATGATAGCACACAGGATAACTACTTTAGATAGAAGGAATAAGAAGAGATGGATAGGGTAGAAGCTGACACCTCAAGCATACAAGGCCTCAGAATGTCATGCATGAAAAGTCATAGACATCTAGGAATTAGATTTAGGAAAATACTTGGATAATTATTATTATTATTATTATTATTATTATTATTTTGAATCTTGACTGACCAGGGCAACTAATACTATAATTACATTTTATTATTATTATCGAAAGTCAATGGAGTACACCTTGACAAGACTCGATTAAAAAAAAATTGACATCATACTAGGCATAATTATAAATTGCCCACAGTAGTTTTTAATCTATGTGACTATGTCCAATAGGATTTAATTAATATTGCTTTCTATTAAATACTAAAAGTGATGGTTGATACCATCTAAGGACTAATTAAACAAGTGGCTTAGTTGTTAAGAGGTTAAATCACGTGAACGAGCTTAATTAAGTATGACCATTCTATTAATTTGATATTATGGATTGGGTAACAAGTTATTTATCCAATTCTGCTACATTTCAGACGTGTGAACTATGAAATGGTACAATCAGTAAGAGGCTGCGGATGGCTTCCCAGTCAACTTTGAATGTTAAAACCTTCTCATGGTCTATTAAAAAAAAAAAAATAAATAAAAAACCTTCTCATTGTGACCGCTTTGGGTCAATTATACAACGGATCAAGGTCAGTAGAATGGCCTTATAAACTATAATTAGTCTATTTTACCTAACAGTTTTATTCTGACTTATTAACTTTGCAATTCTTTACCTACCCTAGAAAATGACTAAGAAAAAACCTTTACCCTTTTTTTTATAGAAAGCCTAACTAAAAGAGATTTACTCTTTATTTATTTATTTATTTTTGAAAATAAAGATTTACTCTTTATTAAACTAATGAGTGGCTGTCAAGAATATAATTATGCATAAACTTGTGTGTAAGGTTGAATTTAATCAACCATGTGTTGGCTTTATTCCATGATAAATTTGCTTGTAATACAGCACTTAGAAATCCTGTATTTAGGTGGGAATCATGTAAGGGTAATATGTGAGAGAATGTGAAGAAATGCTCAAGACAGTGCAGTGAAGTAGAGACTCGCGACTGGGACTCGCGGGAGGCTTGTGGCTTTCAAGCCGCCAAAAGTTGCACACGTGCAGAGCATGCAGGGGAGCTGAACAGTCATGCCACCTGGAGCACTACAGGACAAAAATCCAGACTGGCCATTAAGTTAGCTCGCGGCTTGAACTCGCGACTCAGTCAAGTCGTGAGGTCAAGTCGCCAGCCAACCCTGTTTTGGAAAAACTGACTCTTTGCATTCCATTTTCACACCAGTATAAATACCCCTCATTCTCACAAAATATGGGTGGCTATTCAGAAAGAAAAACCCTAAGAGAGGTTTCTTAAAAACACCCACCCAATTAGAGAAAGCTACTCATTCTTAGAGAGAAATCTTTGTAGTCTCTTCTCATTCCCTCTCTCATTGTCATACCTATTGAGAGAAGATTTTTATCCAAACACTACCCATACCCATTTAGAGTGTTGAGTGTTTTTAGAGCTTTAGGAAGCATTGGAAGATGCCAAGGATGGCGGATGCTATGGATTATAGCGGAGTCCGGTAAACTAGAAAAGAAAAAGGTTCGGCGCAACCTCGTTGGAGTAAGAAGCTTGGAGGGTTTAGGTATATCGGGTAGATTAGGTTTGGAGGGTCTATTGTTGTTCATGTATCCCAACTACATTTTCTTGTGAATTATTGACCGCTTGGAGGACGGTGGAGAGGTTTTACGCCGAGGGCTTCGGTTTCCTCTTCGATAACACATCGTGTATTGTCCTTGTGTTTGTATCTCTCTTCCCTTAATTTTTGCCTTTTATTTTCTGCTGTGGATGTGATTTTAATTGGCTTAGATTGTTTACCAATTCTGTTTATAGCTTATATTCATTTTCCGCACACTTAGTATTTGTCATAAAGCTTGAATTGGTTGTTTTGTAATTGAGGGTCTAAACGTTCAAGGGTGTTTTATATACTATTTGAACTTTCAATTGGTATCAGAGCGAGTACACTTATTGTGGTTTAAATACTTAAGTGTGATCCTTGACCCCTTGTGTTTATTTGTCATGGATTGTGCTTTGTATGCCTCTTTGTATGATTTGGTTGGTGATAAATGTAACATGCCACGTGTTTGTGAAAATGCCTCTATAAGTGTTAATCCTCATAAGTGTGATGACATGTCATTTGAATCTATGGGTGTTATTGACAAACTCTTGAAGAAAAATGCTAAGAAGTTTCAAAAGAATTTGAGCAAGTTATTTTGTGAAAATGATGATTTGATTGCTAAGCTCAATAAATCCAACGAATTGGTTGAGAAATATAAAAAACTTGCTGAAATTTCTCTTGAAAAGCTGAAAGAGTTTGAATGTTTGAATGTGGACTTGGATGCTAAACTTGTTTTGTCTAACAAACTTGTTGATGAGTTAAAATGTGAAAATGAATCTCTTAAGATGCATGTCAAGTGTTTGATTACTGAACCTATTGCTAAAAAGGATGATAATATTTGTTGCAATCATGTTGTGATACCCGATTTTGTGCCTAGTGTGTATTCTATCTTAAATGACAAATCGGTGTACATTCCTCCACATAAAAGAAATCAAAAGGTGGAGAGAAAGGCTGTTAAGTCAAAGCCTCCGTTTAGGTCTCAACCTAAGGTTTTGGATGGATCTAAAGTTTGTTCCAACTTGCCACCATTGTGGTGTGATTGGTAGTATAAGACCTCAATGTCATAAGTTGAAGAGGGAACAAAACCGTATTGCTAGATCCCTTCCCAAAAGGCCTAGTGGACCTAAACACATTGTGTGTCATCATTGTGGTGCCTTTGGTCATCTAAGACCTCAATGCTCTAAGTTTCATGGTTTTAAAAGAATTAAAAGAAAAGAGAAACTTGAGCTTTTTGGAAGTGCTAAAAAGAGTAAACCGGTTTTGAGTGAAAATAGCATATTGTTAAAGAAAATGTTTAATGCTCTTAACTCCTTGACTATGTGCATCTCCGGTTCTCATTCTTCCAACCCTCATCTCATTTCTCTTGAGACACTCATTCCAAACAATCGTTCCGTTTGGATGAGGAAGGGTTCCTATGGTTGAGCTTTTGCTCTTTTGGTCCTTGATCTAATTCTTTCGATCTTTGTAGGACCCTTCATGCATTAAATGTCATATCTTCATGCATTTTGTGCATCTTGCATTTATTTGTATGCATTGTTTCATTTTTTATTTTACTTTTATGTTCCAGTTTTGTGTGAGTAAAAAATCTAAAATCACATAAAAATTAAAAAATTCAAAAAGTTTGATCGTATATGTTTGAGCACATATCACATGTGAGTTTAGCCTTGTACCTTTGTACAAATGGCTTTGTACATTTACAAGCTTAGCTTGTTATTTTTGCACTTATATCTTTGTGGGAAAAATTTTGACCTCTTTGTGTGATTGTTGTAAATCGATCTTCAAGCTTGTCATGAATGATTAGTCAATAGTCATGTTAGTTTTGATACATACGTAAACTTGTGCTTATATCTCTTCCCACTCTTTATTTTTATTGCTTAAAGAGCTCAATAAATGTAAATCTTAAAATGAAAAGAGATAATGAGCTGTAAAAGCCATCGCACATACTAGTATTCGACTAGGAAAAAAGGAAAGTGACTTATATGAAAATGTATGATGCCCAAAAGCCAAAGGCTTGTTCATCAAATTGAAATATCAAAAATTTCAAGCATCAATCTCAAAAATGAGATGCATTGCTCAAAATGAGTTGTATTGATTTAAAATGATCAAATGATATGAATTTTAAGAAGCCAAATGAAAAGTTTCAATCTTATATAATCATTTTCTTGTGGGAAGTCATATATGTTCATTTCTATAATTGAGATAGATCACTTGACTTAGTACTAGTTGTGTATGACTTGGTTGAATTGATCATTGAAACTTCACTCTAGATTAAGGATTATTCCACATTTGATATGCACACACAACACACATACCTAATGTTCAATGAATGTCTTACTCATTTGTTCGATTGTACTTATTTAAATGTGATGTATGTGTGCTCAACTATATATGGTTCAATCCAAAAACATTTTTGATCATTTTATATGTTTTTGGAAGTGATTTTTATCACTCTTGGTGTTCATGTTTAGTGCTTATTTTGTTTTTAATTGTTTAAACATGTTCTGGTTTGAAAAACAGGTGTCAGAGTTTTTCGCGACTTAGCTAGCGACTCGCCAGTCGCAAAACCCCAGTCGTGAGTTCATCCAGAACCTTTGGCGACTCACTCGTGACTCGCGAAAATTTTCGCGACTGTACCTCGCGACTCGCCCAGTCGCGAAACACCCAAAAATAGCTTTTTAAAGGGCTTTTTGTGGAAAACTTATTTTAAACCTCTCACATCCTCTCTTAAACCCCTCTTTCAATATTTTTACATCAAAACCCAACAAATTTGAATGATTTTTCATTCCATTAACATCTCTAAGGTAATTATAAACTCTTTTCATTAATTTTGATCCTTAGATTATGTTTTGGAAAGTTTTGTGCTCTTGGTTGGGATTTTCATCATAGGAGTTGGGAAAACTTATTTTTTGTCAAATTTTTTCATGGAATTGGTCTCTTTTATTGATTTGCATTGGATGTTGGCCCCTTGTGGCAAAAAGAACATGTATTAAGAGTGGATTTCATGTTGTTCATACATTGTTTCACATTATTTTTCATAGTGTGCATGCTAGGTGTTTGATAAAATGCCTCTTAGACATTTTCTCGCTTGTTTGGACTCTGATGAGTACCAAACTTTGGGGTTTCTCATGTTTCCTCATCAGGAACATGTTTGATTCATTGGTTGTGTATTTAACACACCTTGCCCCACATGTGCATTTTTCATGCATTGGTCATGCATTGCACTTAGCCACCTCTTGCACACACCTTTGCTACCCTTGTCTTGGATTGGTCTAGACCTTACTTCTTCATCCTAGCATGTCATGTCTACCTTATGCTTTGTAGCATTTTACATTGTCTTACGTTTAAGCTTTATTTTCTCATTCATCTCGCACCCCTCATGCATCATTAGCATTGTTCATACCTTCATCTTTTGCCCTCGTTTCTTCTTGACCCTTTGTCTATTCCTGACAAAAAGGGGAGAAATTCTATTTCTCATGCACATTTGTAGGGGGAGAGATATTTCATAGGGGAGATGCATATACCAAGGGGGAGAAGACATTGAGATAATAAGAAAACTTTGTTCTGTTTATTTTCATGTTGGCTTTATGGTGCTTTGAGTTATGCTTTGTGGTTCTCATCGCATCATGTTTTTGTTTTGGACATGCATATATCCCTATGCTATTGTGCTCCATTGAATGCATGTTCAGATGATCATTTGCTTTGCTATGTGATCATTGTAGTCATTTCTATATGACTGTTTTAGTGTATGATCAAGTTGCTCACATTTTTCACATCATGTTTACTTGATCGCAATTTACTTGTTACATTATACTTGTTCTTTTATTACTTGCTTTACCTTGAGGGTCTAATGTGTTTTGTGCAAGTGTTTCAGGTTACAAGTATATATGTTCCAAGTGCATCACAGCTTCTCATCACTTTGAAGGGGAGAAATTTTAAGCACTTTTAGCTTATATTGTTTAAGTTTTTATTCAGTATTTTGTGGTTTATGCCCATGTTGCTTTTGTAAGTTTTTAGGGTTTGTTTCCATAATTCTGTAGGCTTTATGGTTTGTACCAAGCTTTATGCAGCCTTTATACTTTGTTAAATCAGTACTTCTAACTAAATGTCATGCATTTTCTTGTTAAGTACTATCACTCTTTTGCCCTTGTAGGATTGTTCCTAGATGCATATACTTAGTGTATTATGCATTAGTTGAGTGTTGGGCATACAAGTGACTTGCATTGTTCTTGTTAGCTTGTATGTTCAAGTGTTCATTCCAAGTGTGAATGAGCATTGTGGTCACTACCTTGTAGTGATTGCTTGTTTGATCAAGCCATGATTTGTTTCTTTACTCCATCTTTGCTTAATCACATCATGCCTGCTTCATATGCATTTCAGGCTTTTCTGCATACAATGATCATGGTGTATTGTTGTGTTTCAGGAGATTCTTGCTCATATGATTCAAGAGCTTCACAACTTCTAGATTTAGGTGTGAGTGAGTTCTGCCATTATTCCCAAACTCACGTTTAAGTCTAGAGTCTATTTTAGGGTGTTTTGTCACGGAATAGCCAAAGGGGGAGATTGTAAGGTTAAATTTAATCAACCATGTGTTGGCTTTATTCTGTGACAAATTTACTTGTAATACAGCACTTAGAAACCCTGTATTTAGGTGGGAATCGTATAAGGGTAGTATGTGAGAGAGTGTGAACAAATGATCAAGACAGTGCAGTGAAGCAGAGACTCGCGACTGGGACTCGCGGGAGGCTCACGGCTTTCAAGCCGCCAAAATTTGTATACGCGCAGAGCATGCAGGAGAGCTGAACAGTTATGCCACCTGGAGCACTACAGGACAAAAATCCAGACTGGCCATTAAGTTAGCTCGCGGCTTGAACTCGCGACTCAGTCAAGTTGCGAGGTCAAGTCGCCAGCCAACCCTGTTTTGGAAAAACTGACTCTTTGCATTCCATTTTCACACCAGTATAAATACCCCTCATTCCCACAAAATATGGGTGGCTATTCAGAAAGAAAAACCCTAAGAGAGGTTTCTTAAAAACATCCACCCAATTAGGGAAAGCTACTCATTCTTAGAGAGAAATATTTGTAGTCGCTTCTCATTCCCTCTCTCATTGTCATACCTATTGAGAGGAAATTTCTATCCAAACACTACCCATACCCATTTAGAGTGTTGAGTGTTTTTGGAGTTTTGGAAAGCATTGGAAGATGTCAAGGATGGCGGATGCTATGGATTATAGCAGAATCCGGTAAGCTAGAAAAGAAAAAGGTTCGGCGCAACCTCGTTGGAGCAAGAAGCTTGGAGGGCTTAGGTACATCAGGTAGATTAGGCTTGGAGGGTCTATTGCTGTTCGTGTATCCCAACTACATTTTCTAGTGGATTATTGACCGCTTGGAGGGCGGCGGAGAGGTTTTACGCTAAGGGTTTCGGTTTCCTCTTCGATAACACATCGTGTGTTGTCCTTGTGTTTACATCTCTCTTCCCTTAATCTTTGCCTTTTATTTTCTGCTGTGGATGTGATTTTAATTGGCTTAGATTGTTTACCAATTCTGTTTATAGCTTGTGTTCATTTTCCGCACACTTAGTGTTTGTCATAAAGCTTGAATTGGCTGTTTTGTAATTGGGGGTCTAAACATTCAAGGGTGTTTTGTACACTATTTGAACTTTCATTGTGCAATAATTTAATGAACAAGGGTTTAGCTGACTTAAAAAAAAAAAAAAAAAAAAAAAAAATCCTTTAAACCCTCGCTTGTTACAATATTTTAGTTTCTTTATTTTGTTTACATATTTTTAGCCCTTCATGGGTATGTTTTTTAGAAATCAGGTATGCCTTGTCCAAGCATTTTCAGTTGATTTCTCCATGCTTTGATACAGCAGGGAAAAGAATTAAAATCTATGACCAGTTCTCAGATATGCTATTTAATTGATTATTTGAAATGGAAATGTAGTCAATATGCCTTTGGAGTTTAAGGGGGATTCAAAAGTTGAAACCACTTTCATTTGAAAATATGGTCTAACAAATCAAAAAATCTAATTATATATAGTATTTATCTATACCATATGTAAGATGATTCTCATCTTTCAACTAGATTTTTATATGGTTTAAAAATATCTTCATTAATGAAGAGTAATTTCATTTAGAAATAGGGTCATGAATGTCAAATAAAAAATTTCATTTTGAATTTTTTTAAAAAAAAAACTCTTGAAATTTATTATTTTTTTCCCTCAAGTTCAAAAAAGAAATTACAGTTATTGCTTATCTCTAAAGTTTATCCTTTTTATTTTTTTGAAAAATAAAAAATATATATTTCTAAATTATAATAAATGTAAATTATTAGCCTTTACGAAAAAAAAAAAAAAAAAAAAAAAAAAAAAAAAAAAAAAAAAAATCACTAAGCATTCGTGAGTGCTCAGAGGCTAATAATATTTATAAGGGAATTTTTGGAATATTTCTTGAACTCCACTGTTATGCTGACATTTCATATTTGAAAGGTTGTAGTTAAGGGCATATTCAGTTGATAAGAATTTCAAATCTTAAAAAAAAAAAATTATAAATGCATGAAACTCCCTGTTAAGGGCATATTCGGTTGATCAAATCCTATTGTTCAAATGACCTTAGGTAGGATCAAGTTACACGTGATGTAACTTTTTGATATGTTACATCAATGAATAAATTTTTATTTCATATTTTAAATTTCATCATTAAATTAAATATTTTCATTATTCTTATTATGCATGCTAATTTTTTATATATACTAATATGCATGTTATATCTTGAGTTAATCAGATATTATTTATAACCTAATTCACAAACTCATGTTTTGTGAATAATTTTAAGCAAATGAAACTTCAAATTTAGATTTCTTTTGTTTTGTTGAATCTGATGAGATAACTATTAATCTATGATCATTTTGAGCAAATATAGAAAATATAAGGAGGTAATGTAATTCAACCGTTGATTCATCAAAATACTCTCTTAATGAAAAGTTACAAAATAGTATAACATTGATCAAAATTGCATCAAGTATAACTTGAACCTGACCCATCTTAAATTAGAATATATGACTGAAGGGCTAGAAATAACAAGGGTGGACTATTTGGTCTTGATGAGGAATGGCCAAGGACATGTTAGAGGAAATTTAGATGAGAAAATAATTCAACACTTTACAAAAACAAGAAAAAGTTCCATTTTTTTTTTTGGTAAAAAAAAAAAGAAAAAAAGGAACTTTAAACAAAAAATGGTGGTATCTCCTACAACATTGTGTTATGTGTGGGTGTTTTCAATGTAGACATGAACTAAAGATGATGATATTTTAAACCCAAAACTTAGGTTTGTCCAATCCCACATATATTGGTGAGACTTGAACCCAAGCACTAATTATACCAAGAATTCAAACATGGAATAAAAGAACAAACAAAAACATATAAGGAAAAAAAGATAGTAGCAAAACAAACATTTTCCCCAAGTTCCATAAATATCAACCCTAAACCTTAATAGCAAATCCAAGCAGCAAGACAAGCAACAAAGTGGCATCATTGCTATAAAATACACTCTCAAAAAAAAAAAAAAAAAAAAAAAAAAAAAAAAAAGAAGAAAAATCTTAAATCATTAAAGAAAAACCATCCAAATTTACGAACTTTTTTAATAAATTGAAAAAGAAGTTAAGTAAAGATAGTCTTACATAGGATTTTGGACCGATGGATCTAATTTAGCTAAATATTATCTATGATCTAAAAGGATATAAGAGGAATTTTAAATTGAATTTAGTTAGACTTTTGAAAAAATAAAGTCATTAAAAAGTTCACAAGGACCTTATATTATATTATATGATCTAAAAGGATATGAGAAGAATTTCACATAATAAGAAATTAACACAAAGCACAATGAAAATTATAAATATAAAAATAGATAAACATTGATAAAGTCTTAACAATCAATTAGTAAAAGTAACTTGGAATCACATACAGCACATGAAAGACATGTTTTGAACCAGGTTTTTCATAGCGATAATCAACTGTAAAAATTAAAAAACTTACAAAGTAATAAATACATAGAATAACCAAAATCTAAAACACACAAAATAGTTCAAATGTTGAGAATTTAAAAATAAAAATAAAAAAACTTACCTAAGAGAAACTAAGAACTTAAATGAGTGTCCCTTGTCCTGCTTCTTTATAAAAGACTTCTTTTGACTTAATATCTATACATGAAAATTTAGAAACAAATAATAATAAGTAAAATGAATTTATTTAATCAAAATTATCATATATTAATACATATGCATAAGTTACAACTTGCAAAACATAAAAACCAAAAATGTGGGGTTCAAGAAGGATTATGGAAAGACCACTGGTGAATATATGTGTGTGTGTGTGTGTGTGTGTGTGTGTTTAGAAATTTTATGAAAGTTCAATAACGTGTAAAAACACCTTTGAACGTTTAGACCCCCAAATAACAACTTAATCAATTCAAGCAATATGTCAAACAACTAGTGTGCGGAAACTTAACATATGCTATCATACGAAATTGATTAAATACTATCTAAGCCATAACAAAATAAAATCCACAGCAGATAATTTAAAGGCAAAGATAGAGGAAGGAAGATGCAAACACAAAGACAACACGCGATGTGTTATCGAAGAGGAAACCGAAGTCCTCGGCGAAAAACCTCTCCGCCGCCCTCCAAGCGGTAATCAATCCACTAGAAAATATAGTTGGGATACAAGGACAGCAATAGACCCTCCAAGCCTAATCTACCCAGTGCACCTAAGCCCTCCAAGCTTCTTGCTCCAACGAGGTTGCGCCGAACCTTTTTCTTTTCTAGCTTTCCGGATTCCGCTACTAGACCATAGCATCAACCAATGAAGATTGGTTCCTTCCTAACTGCTTCCCAGAAATCCAAACAGCAGACTCACAAAGATGATGATGGTGAGAACCTGGTTTGGTATAATGCCTCTCAAGGATTTAACAATGGAGAGGAAGAGAGTTGAGGAATTTGAAGAGATTCTAAGGTAGAGATTGTGGGTGAAACAATCTGGTTTTTCTTTAGGGTTTCTCTCTCAAAATTCTCTCTGGAAGCTCTCTTTCAATCGTGGGTAATAGGGGTATTTATACTGGAGTGGAGAGGAATGTGAAACGTCAGAATTCTACAAAACAGGGGTGGCTCGCGGCTTGACCTCGCGGCTTGACTAAGTCGCGAGATCCAGTCGCGAGATAACCGTATGGCCAGTTGTCCTGTTTTGTCCTGTAGTGCTCCAGCTAGCAGACTGTTCACCTTCCAGCATGCTTGGCACGTGAGGTTGCTTCTGGCGGCTTGAAGCCGCGAGTCACCCGCGAGACCCAGCCGCGACACTCTGTTTTCTTGCACACTCTTGAGCAAACTTCACTCTATCTCACTCACTACCCTTACATCAAACCCACCTAAATACAGGGTTACTAAATGCTGAATTACAAGCAAATTTGGCACGGAATAAAGCCAATAAGATGGTTGAATAAATTCAACCTTACATTTTAATAATAGATTTTTAGTTGGAGTAGGATTTGAATTTCAGAAACTTAGATAATAAAATTTTAACTAAATTAAATTTTATCCCTTGATTCATTGAAATATATCCTAACAATTGATCAAATAATTTTTAAAATAATTAATTACTGATTCATTCAAATAATTTTCTAATTTCAATTTAGAATTTTTTTTTCTTAGGGAAGGAAGCTAAAAAAATTATAATAGACTTTTCGTTTGAATAGAATTTAAATTTATTAAAATTTAAATGATAAAGTTTTATGTAAATTAAACTACTGTTAATTTTATCCCTTAGTATGAGGAGATATATCCCAACAATTAATAATGATTAATGAGAGTAGTTGTTTTTTAGAAAAACAATAGAGAGAGAGAGAGGTATCATATAAATTTATTAATTCTTATGAACCTATATAACATGTATATCCTTCCAATACACACACATATACATAAGTTGCAACTCAAAAAAAAAAAAAAAAAAAAAAAAAAAAACAAAAACATAGGGTGCAAGAGAGATTCTATGGAAAAGTCATTGGTGAATATATAATAAGTTTTTAAATTTTGATAATAAATTTTTATTTAGAGTAGGATTTAAATTTCTAAAAGTTAGATCCATGTTGCATATTTTGTTAAAACCCTTATTGTTACTTTATCTAAAGAAACCGATAAGATCAAATAAGTTGTTGTCTCTACCAACTGAAACTTAGATGCATGCAACATGTTGCATGTTTTGTTAAAATACTTATTATTATATTATTTAAAGAAATTGATAAGAAAAAATAAGTTGCTGTCTCTATCAACTGAAACTTAAATTCATATTGCATGTTTTGTTAAAATACTTATTATTGTTTTATTTAAAATGCATGTTATATGTTTTTTTTTTTAAACACTTATCGTTACTTTATCTAAATAAATTAATAAAGACAAATAAATTGTTGTCTCTATCAACTAAAACTTAAATACATATTGCATCTTCTGTTAAAACATTTATTGTTATTTTATCTAAAATGTATGTTGCATGTTTTGTTCAAAAAACTTATTGTTATTTTATCTAAAGAAATTGATAGAAAAAATAAGTTGTTGTCTACTTGTCTCTATCTAAAAAACTGTTTTTATCTAAAATATTACTATAATTTGGTGAACCCACTTGAAAGTTCAAAAACGTGTATAAACACCCTTGAACGTTTAGACCCCCAATATACAACTTAACCAATTCAAGCAATATGTCAAACAACTAGTGTGCGGAAACTTAACATATGCTATAATATGGAATTGGTTAAAAACTATCTAAGCCATAACAAAATAAAAACACATTCACAGCAGAAAATAAAAGGCAAAGATAAAGGGAAGAGAGATGCAAACACAAGGACAACACACGATGTGTTATCGAAGAGGAAACCGAAGCTCTCGGCGTAAAACCTCTCCGCCACCCTCCAAGCGGTAAACAATCCACTAGAAAATACAGTTGGGATACATGGACAGCAATAGACCCTCCAAGCCTAATCTACCCAGTGCACCTAAGCCCTCCAAGCTTCTTGCTCCAACGAGGTTGCGCCGAACCTTTTTCTTTTCTAGCTTACCGGATTCCGCTACTAGACCGTAGCATCCGCCATCCTTGGCATCCTCCAATGCTTCCCAAAGCTCCAAAAACACTCAACACTCTAAATTGGTGTGGGTAGTGTTTGGATAGAAATCTCCTCTCAATAGGTATGACAATGAGAGAGGGAATGAGAAGAGACTACAAAGGTTTCTCTCTAAGAATGAGTAGCTCTCTCTAATTGGGTGGGTGTTTTGAAGAAACCTCTCTTAGGGTTTTTCTTTCTGAATAGCCACACATATCTTGTGGGAATGAGGGGTATTTATACTGATATGAGAATGGAATGCGAAGAGTCAGTTTTTCCAAAAACAAGGCTGGTTGGCGACTTGACCTCGCGACTTGAATGAGTCGCGAGTTCAAGCCGCGAGCTAACTTAATGGCCAGTCTGGATTTTTGTCCTGTAGTGCTCCAGGTGGCATGACTGTTCAGCTCCCCTGCATGCTCTGCGCATGTGCAACTTTTGGCGGCTTGCAAGCCGCGAGCCTCCCGCGAGATCAAGCCGCGAGTCCCTGCTTCACTGCACAGTCTTGAGCATTTCTTCACACTCTCTCACACACTACCCTTACATGATTCCCACCTAAATACAGGGTTTCTAAGTGCTGTATTACAAGCAAATTTGTCATGGAATAAAGCCAACACATGGTTGATTAAATTCAACCTTACAATCTCCCCCTTTGGCTATTCCATGACAAAACACCCTAAAACAGACTCTAGACTTAAACGTGAGTTTGGGAACAATGGCAAAACTCACTCACACCTAAATCTAGAAGCTGTGCAGCTCTTGAATCATATGAACATGAATCTCCTGAAACATAACAATACACCATGATCATTGTATGCAGAAAAGTATGAAATGCATATGAAGCAAGCAATATGTGATCAAGCAAAGATGGAGTTAAGAAACAAACCATGAATTGATCAACGAAGTGAACACCACAAGGTAGTGATCACAGTGCTCATTCACACTTGGAATGAACACAAGGACATACAAGTTAACAAGCACAAGGCAAGATACTTGTATGTTCATCACTCAACCAATGCATAACACACAAGGTATATGCATCTAGGAACAATCCTACAAGGGCACAAGAGTGACAGTACATAAACCAAAATGCATAACATTTAGATTAAAGTACTGATTTTTAACATAGCATAAAGGCTGCACTAAGCAAGGTACAAACCATAAAGCCTACAAACTATGCATAAAACATAAACCCTAAAAGCTTACAAAAGCACATGGGTACAAACACATTATATTTAATAAAAACTTAAACAATATAAACTAAAAGTGCTTAAAATTTCTTCCCTTCAAAGTGATGAGAAGCTGTGATGCACTTGGAACATATATATACTTGTACCCTGAAACACTTGCACAAAACACATTAGACCCTCAAGGTAAAGCAAGTAATAACAAATGACTACAATGATCACATAGGGATATATGCATGTCCAAAGCACAAACATGATGCAATGAGAACACCAAAGCATAACACAAAGCACCATAAATCCAACAAGAAAACAAACAGAACAAGGTTTTCTAGTTAACACAATGTCTTCTCCTCCTTGGTATATGCATCTCCCCTATGGAATATCTCTCCCCCTACAAATGTGCATGAGAAATAGAATTTCTCCCCCTAAGGATGTGCACAAGAGTCATATAGAAATGACAAAATACTCCGAAACATTCTCTAGAGTATACTCTCCCCCTTTTTGTCAGGAATAGACAAAGGGTCAAGAAGAAACGAGGGCAAGAGATGAAGGTATGAACAATGCTAATGATGCATGAGGGGTGCAAGATGAATGAGAAAATGAAGCTCAAACCCATGACAAAGTAAAATGCTACAAAGCATAAGACAGACATGACATGCTAGGATGAAGAAGCAAGGTATAGACCAATGCATGACAAGGGTAGCAAAGGTGTGTGCAAGAGGTGGCTAAGTGCAATGCATGACCAATGCATGAAAAATGCACATGTGGGGCAAGGTGTGTAAAATACACAACCAATGAACCAAACATGTTCCTAATGAGGAAACATGAGAAACCCCAAAGTTTGGTACTCATCGGAGTCCAAACAAGCGAGAAAATGTCTAAGAGGCATTTTATCAAACACCTAGCATGCACACTATGAACAATAATGTGAAACAATGCATGAACATCATGAAATCCACCCTTAATACATGTTCTTTCTGCCACAAGGGGCCAACATCCAATGCATATCAACAAAAGAAACCAATCCCATGAAGAAAATTGACAAAAAAATAAGTTTTCCCAACCCCTATGATGAAAATCCCAACCAAGAGCACAAAACTCTCCAAAACATAATCTAAGGATCAAAATCAATGAAAAGAGTTTATAATTACCTTAGAGATGTTAATGGATTGAAAAACCATTCAAATTGGTTGGGTTTTGATGTAAAAATATTGAAAGAGGGGTTTTAGAGAGGATGGGAGAGGTTTAAAACAAGTTTCCCACGAAAAAGCTCTTTAAAAAGCTGATTCTGGGCGACTCGCGACTGGCGAGTCGCGAGCCAAGTCGCGAGTGAGCCGCGAAACCTCTCTGTATGAAACTCGCGGCTTAGACTCGCGGCTTGCAAGCCGCCAAACCGAGTAGCCAAAACTGGCAGCTTGCTGGCAGCTCACGCAAGTAGCCAAAATGAGTGGCCAAAAAATCTGACACTTGTTTTTCAAACCAGAACATGTTTAAACATTGAAAAACAAAGTAAGCACTAAACATAAACACAAAAAGTGATAAAAATCACTTCCAAAAACATATAAAATGATCAAAAATATTTTTGGATTAATCCATATAAGATTGAGCACACACACATCACATTTAGACAAGTACAATCTAACAAATGAATAAGACATTCATTGAACATTAGGCATGTGTGTTGTGTGTGTGTATCAAATGTGGAATAGTCCTTAGTCTAGAGTGAAGCTTCAATGATCAATTCAATCAAGTCATACACAACTAGTACTAAGTCAAGTGGTCTATCTCAATTATAGAAATGAACATATATGACCTCCCACAAGAAAATGATTACATAAGATTGAAGCTTTTCATTTGGCTTCTTTACAATTCATAACATTTGATCATTTTGAATCAAAACATCTCATTTTGAGATTGATGCCTGAAATTTATGATATTTCAATTTGATGAACAAGCTTTTGGCTTTTTAGGCATCATACATTTTCATATAAGTCGCTTTCCCTTTTTCCTAGTCGAATACTAGTATATGCGACGGCTTTTGCAGCTCATTATCTCTTTTCATTTTGAGATTTACATTTATTGAGCTCTTTAAGCAATAAAAATAAAAAAGTGGGAAGAGATATAAGCACAAGTCTACGCATGTATCAAAACCAACATGACTATTGACTAATCATTCATGACAAGCTTGAAGATCGATTTACAACAATCACACAAAGATGTCAAGATTTTTCCCACAAAGATATAAGTGCAAAAATAACAAGCTAAGCTCGTAAATGCACAAAGCCATTTGTACAAAGGTACAAGGCCAAACTCACATGTGATATGTGCTCAAACATATACGATCAAACTTTTTGAATTTTTCACTTTTTATGTGGTTTTGGATTTTTTACTCACACAAAACAGAAACATAAAAGTAAGATCAAGAACAAAACAATGCATACAAATAAATGTAAGATGCACAAAATGCATGATGATATGATATTTAATGCAAGAAGGGTCCTACAAAGATCGAAAGAATTAGATCAAGGACCAACAAGAGTACAAGCTCAACCATATGAACCCTTCCTCATCCAAACGGAACGATTGTTTGGAATGAGTGTCTCAAGAGAAGCGAGACGAGGATTGGAAGAATGAGAACCGGAGATGCACATAGTCAAGGAGTTAAGAGCATTAAACATTTTCTTTAACAACATGCTATTTTCACTCAAAACCGGTTTACTCTTTTTAGCACAATTTCCATGAAGCTCAAGTTTCTCTTTTCTTTTAATTCTTTTAAAAGCATGAAACTTAGAGCATTGAGGTCTTGATGACCAAAGGCACCACAATGGTGACAAACAATGCGTTTAGGTCTACTAGGCTTTTTAGGAAAAGATCTAACGACATTGTTTTGTTCCCTTTTCAACTTGGAGCATTGAGGTCTTATATGACCGATCACACCGCAATGGTGGCAAGTTGGAACAAACTTAGATCCATTCAAAACCTTAGGTTGAGACCTAAACGGAGGCTTTGACTTAACAGCCTTTCTCTCCACCTTTTGATTTCTTTTATGTGGAGGAATGTACACCGATTTGTCCTTTAAGGTAGAACACACACTAGGCACAAAATCGGGTACCACAACATGATTGCAACAAATATTATCATCCATTTTATTAATGGGTTCAGCAATCAAACACTTGGCATGCATCTTAAGAGATTCATTTTCACATTTAAGATCATCAACAAGTTTGTTAGACAAAACAAGTTTAGCATCCAAGTCCATATTCAAACATTCAAACTCTTTCAGCTTTTCAAGAGAAATTTCAACAAGTTTTTTATATTTCTCAACCAATTTGTTGGATTCATTGAGCTTAGCAATCAAATCATCATTTTCACAAAATAACTTGCTCAAATTCTTTTGAAACTTCTTAGCATTTTTCTTCAAGAGTTTGTCAACAACACCCATAGATTCAAATAACATGTCATCACACTTATGAGGATTAACACTCATAGAGGTATTTTCACAAACACGTGGCATGTTACATTCATTACCAACCAAATCATGCAAAGAGTCATACAAAGCACAATCCATGGCAAATAAACACAAGGGGGTCAAGGATCACACTTAGGTATTTAAACCACAACAAGTGTACCAGCTCTGATACCAATTGAAAGTTCAAAAACGTGTATAAACACCCTTGAACGTTTAGACCCCCAATATACAACTTAACCAATTCAAGCAATATGTCAAACAACTAGTGTGCGGAAACTTAACATATGCTATAATATGGAATTGGTTAAAAACTATCTAAGCCATAACAAAATAAAAACACATTCACAGCAGAAAATAAAAGGCAAAGATAAAGGGAAGAGAGATGCAAACACAAGGACAACACACGATGTGTTATCGAAGAGGAAACTGAAGCCCTCGGCGTAAAACCTCTCCGCCGCCCTCCAAGCGGTAAACAATCTACTAGAAAATACAGTTGGGATACATGGACAGCAATAGACCCTCCAAGCCTAATCTACCCAGTGCACCTAAGCCCTCCAAGCTTCTTGCTCCAACGAGGTTGCGCCGAACCTTTTTCTTTTATAGCTTACCGGATTCCGCTACTAGACCGTAGCATCCGCCATCCTTGGCATCTTCCAATGCTTCCCAAAACTCCAAAAAACACTCAACACTCTAAATTGGTGTGGGTAGTGTTTGGATAGAAATCTCCTCTCAATAGGTATGACAATGAGAGAGGGAATGAGAAGAGACTACAAAGGTTTCTCTCTAAGAATGAGTAGCTCTCTCTAATTGGGTGGGTGTTTTGAAGAAACCTCTCTTAGGGTTTTTCTTTCTGAATAGCCACACATATCTTGTGGGAATGAGGGGTATTTATACTGGTATGAGAATGGAATGCGAAGAGTCAGTTTTTCCAAAAACAAGGCTGGTTGGCGACTTGACCTCGCGACTTGAATGAGTCGCGAGTTCAAGCCGCGAGCTAACTTAATGGCCAGTCTGGATTTTTGTCCTGTACTGCTCCAGGTGGCATGACTGTTCAGCTCCCCTGCATGCTCTGCGCATGTGCAACTTTTGACGGCTTGCAAGCCGTGAGCCTCCCGCGAGATCAAGCCGCGAGTCCCTGCTTCACTGCACAGTCTTGAGCATTTCTTCACATTCTCTCACACACTACCCTTACATGATTCCCACCTAAATACAGGGTTTCTAAGTGCTGTATTACAAGCAAATTTGTCATGGAATAAAGCCAACACATGGTTGATTAAATTCAACCTTACACCCCTTGTTGCAATTAATTTAGTGAAGCCACTTATGATAGCCACGGCTTCAAATCCCCCCCCCCCACCCCCGAGAACGCGTGCGCGCACACGCACACATATTTCACTCTGTTAACTATTTTCCCTCAATTGTAATCAGTAATTACACATTTTTATTGCCTCATATCTAAATCAGATTGCGCTTTTAATAGCTAAGATTAAAATTTGAAAAATTCACTCTTAATTTTAACTTATAAAATATTTTGCCATTCTACTTTTTCACATTGTTAACTTTTTTTTCTTTTTCTTTTTCTTTTTCTTTTTTTCCTCACATCAAAACAGCAGTAGCACGGTGCAAATCGAATCCAGATCCGTTTTCATAGTCATCTACTAAGATAAATTACACCAACCTCTTGAAAATTTTAAAATGTAACAAATAAGTTTATCCTCACTTTTCTAACAAAATATTTCATTTAATGAGACTATCTATATAAAAATTAATGGACTTATTTATGATATTCATAAAATCTTAAGGGTGTAATTGTAATTTCATAAAACGTTTGGGGAAGTTTCATTTTGTAAAACGTTAGAAGTGATTGGCATAATTTCACCTACATATTATTAACACAAATACAACATTTTTGTATCTATTATTCTATTTTGAAAATGGTCCAAAATATTTTCACACATATCCTGACACATTAATCAAAATAAGTTTAAATAATAAGGCCAAATAAAATGATAATATATTCTTTTTAAATTCTGAATAAAGTAGTTGTGGATTCTGTGAATAGTGCATAAACAATACATAAATAGTGCACGGATGGAAAAGTCAAAAATCACGACTAAAAAAAAAAGGAAACGTGAAAACTCAAAACGTAGACGCAGGATAATTCCTATCCAAACAAACACTAAGAGTCCGTTTGGATACAGCTTATTTTACTGAAAACTGAAAATATTATAGCAAAATAATTTTTAAATGTGTAAATAGTACCGTGAGACCCATTTTTAATATTTTTTTTGAATAAAGTGGTTGTGGGTTCCGTGAATAGTACATGAACAGTGTACAATGTCTCTTACACATTGTAATCCACATGTATGAATAATGCAGAGTTACTGTTCATATGCCTAGACGCAAAACCCAAATGCACACTAAGTAATTTCACCAAGTTACAAGGTTTTTTGTCAACTTTAAAATATTTAGATGGGGGATAAATAAATAAATATATAAATAATACACATTTATTTAATTGTAAAAGAAGACCTCTTTTTTTTTTTTTTTCTTTTTTTTGAGGGATTAAAATAAGACCTCCTGAGAGAAGAGGTTAGTGTTACCAAACATTAATTTGGATACACCCATCTCATATAGGTCAATTCTAATATTAAGCTGTAATTTACATCAATTCTAAGTATGACGTGTAAGTAATTTGTATTTGTAAAACATTAGGTGTGTGTTTGGCAAAAACTAAAAGGTCAGCTTATTTTATTATTCAACTTATTCTTGTTACTATTTATGGTCCTCATTACACTTTTTGGTACTATTCATGAGTTTTATTGTACTATTTCAACTAACTTTTAACTTTATTATTAGTACTTTCAGTAAAAAGTTTTTAGTTTCAATAAAATAAATGGATCCCAAACAGACCTTAATTAGGGGCTTTCGGTTAGTAAGATAATGATATCAGCTAACTTTTACCTTTATCTACCGTACTTTCAGCAAAAAGTTTTCAGTTTCAACAAAATAAACAGATCCCAAATAAATCCTAATTAAGGGTTTTCGGTTAATGAAATAATGATAGGGGTAACATTGGATAACAATGCCAAAAACCTAGGGACTGACATTGAACAATTGAATTTTTTTAGTTGTTAAGGATAAAAGCTTTTTTATTTTTTATTTTTATTTTTATTAACTTAGTAAGCCCTTTTGTAGTATGGAGAGAAGGCAAGGAGGAATCCTCCGATCAAACTAAAGGGCCATCATTGGCTTGTGCATTGCTTTCTTGTTTATTAGCATTAGAGCATTCATATCAATCCCTTGCAAATTATTTTTGTCTATTTTAATAGAATAACTTACTTTTTCTATTTACATATTCACTTTTCAAATACTTCGCATTAAATTATTTATTTTGCACAAAATTTTATTGAAAATTTAAAATATCAATTTTTCTTGATGTTTTTAATTGCTTCACTTTTTTCACA
Source organism: Quercus lobata (assembly GCF_001633185.2). Classification (NCBI taxonomy): domain Eukaryota; kingdom Viridiplantae; phylum Streptophyta; class Magnoliopsida; order Fagales; family Fagaceae; genus Quercus; species Quercus lobata. Next base: position 32,440,177 of record NC_044911.1, on the reverse strand, counting down.
CATAACAACTATCATCTATTTTCTTTCTTCATCTGCAGGATACGTAAAGAAAGAATAAAAAATAAGTTACAAAATGAATAGTTTTAGTATAAATTTATATAGTTACCATAACAATCATGTAATTTTTCACAACTTTACATGGCATGATGTAGGTAAATTTTGAGTTTAGTTTGCTAAAATGTGTTACTTTTTCTATTATACAATTACTGATGCCACATGCAAGTGCTGCTAGAATGTTAAAAGTTATTAACATTTTTCAAATGATGTCACATAGGGAATATAGGATACAGGTATAATGACATGCATTATAAAGTCAATTGTAAATTACAAGCGAATACAGACATTTGTTTCTGTACAACACACACGAATGACATAATCATATAATACATTAATGAAGTTTCAAATCCATTTATGGATGGATCCTTCACCGTGGCCTAATACTGGAAATTGATAAGCCGGAAACAGAGAGACAATCAGGATCAGTATCGTTGTTATCAGTGAATCTACCCATCGAAAAGGCAGGTCGTTCAGGTGGGCTAAGACTCACAGTTTCACTTTTCAACATTAAAACCACACCTGACATTGTTGGCCTATCAGATGCATCTTCTTGAACACACAAAAGTCCAATTTGTACGTATCTTAGAAATTCATCTCTATTGAACGAGTCAATCAATAAAGGATCCATTAGCTCCAATGCCTTTCCTTCATTCCATAGTTTCCATGCCTGCACCATGATTCAATGCGTTTATAGATCATTTTTTACTGCAATGTGAACCTCAGAAGTATGGTCCTGACTTAAGACAAATAAACTTACATATGCTAGAAGGCTAGAAGCACGTTTTGATTGATGGAAGCCAGCATTTCCCTTCCCAGATATGATCTCAAGCAAGAGTACTCCAAAACTAAACACATCAGACTTAATAGAATATATTCCTCCCATAGCATATTCTGGAGCCATGTATCCACTAAACAAAATATAGAGAAGAAATAATTAGAAAAACATTTTTATTCTTCATGATTAATACCTGTAACTCTAATCTTTTCAGCTCCTTCATTCATTTACTATATGGCATAGTATGAATTTCTTTCAAAAAGAGTACATCATTTTTAAACATCCAATTGACTCTAAGGAATATAATTGAAAATTATTTTTAAAAAAGTGTACTTACTATGTCCCCACTATTGTAGTAGTATTAGTTGCACCTTCATTTTCTGCAAAGATCCTTGCCATTCCAAAGTCTGAGATCTTAGGGTTCATTTCATAGTCCAACAACACATTGCTAGCTTTTAAGTCCCTATGAATAATTCTAAGTCGAGAATCCTCATGAAGATAAAGAATTCCACGTGCAATTCCAGTTATTATATTAAGACGTATGCTCCAATTGAGTTTTGCACGATTCCTTGGATCTTAACCATCAAAAGTCAAAAGAAAATCAATAGCTTCAAAGAAGTCATTATTGAAGTTAATGAAATGTATTTAGTAGTTATTCCTGAATATGTAAAAAGTCAATTCAAGAGCTAAGAAAATATAAAGTTGTGAGGAAATTAACAAACCAAAGAGAATGACATCTAGGCTACTGTTGGGCATGAATTCATAGACAAGTAGCTTTTCCTCTCCATCTATGCAAAACCCCAGAAGCCTGACAAGATTTTTGTGTTGAAGTTTCATTATTAGTAGAACTTCATTTGTGAATTCCTCTGAACCCTGCTCAGAGTAGCATGAGAGCCTCTTAATTGCTACTTCCTTTCCATCGCTTAGTATGCCCTACAAAAGATCATTGGTTGTTTCAACTAGTTAACATAAAAGTGAAATGAATAATTCTTCAAATTGTAAAATTAGAAATCAAGGATGGACTTTTCCCTTTTATTATAATCATCATTGGTATTGCTTTGTTTAGTGCTAGTCTAAGAGAGATTATTTTTATTGACTTAGATCATGCTTGAAAATAAAGGAGACAAAAATACAATTGCATCTATAAAAATATAGCTTTAAAAATTGTACATAAGTCAGTAAGTTGAAAACAAACTTTTCTAAATGAGCCCTAAGAAACGCTGTAACCTTGTAAACAGGACCAAAGCCACCTTGCCCAAGCTTATTTGAATCACCAAAGTTGTTGGTAGCTGCTTGCAGAGATGCCAAATTAAAATAGGGGAACTCCTGAGATTTCGATTCATATCTTCCTTGAAAATGCAGGTGATGGATGTCTGAGTTACTGGAACTACCAATGTTTTGAATTATTCCATGTTCTAAAATTTTCTTCTTGCCTGAATTGAATGGCAGTATCATAAGATAAAAAGAAAAAGTAGAAAATTATAGATATATATATATATATATATATATATATATATATGAGTTACATATTTCTGTCCTTGAAATTTGGTGTAGGTTTGATTTTGACCTCTCAAATCTAAAACAATCAAATTTGGTCCCAAAAATTTCAGAAGGGGAAAAATCTGGTCATTTCATCTACTTTTCAATTTGGGTGACTAATGGGATATAGGATACCCAATATTTTTAAAAGATCAAGTCAAATCAATCACGTATTTAAAGGACTATAATCAAATCAATCCCATATTTAGTGACCAAAATTGAACTAACCAAATGTTAATTAAGAGACTGAAATTGAATGGAGCCCATGGACATGGGACAAAATTGTTACCTTTTGTAAAAAATTTGAGGCCAAATCCAAATATTTTGTACCAAAATCGAACCTTTTTCAAATTTCAGGCACCAAAACTATGATTTATTCTAAATGTATATAATTACATGTTTTTCTTACCATTTTTATTCGTCATACGATAGTAAACATAGGAACCCAGAAGGACCATCACCAAGCATGCTGATACAACAGTAACAACTACAATCATCCACAATTTCATTTGACCACCTGCATTTGAAAGTAATCATTTGCAGCTAGTTATTGATTGTCACTTGTGAATATTATAAAATCAAAATTGATGTTATTGTTTGCAATTAATTACCTCCCACTTGTGAAGAACCAGGAGAGTTAGGTGTTCCTCCATAAAAGGAATACAATTCATATCTCAAGAAGCAACTACGACTGAGAAGTCTTGCACCAACGGAGTAATAGTAGATCCTCAAAATATCTGCTGTAGCACTCTGAAGGCATAAATTACAGTCATTGGCAGACAGGTCTCTAGTGCACTGTACTAAAGCATAAATTGTTTTCTCTTGAAAGGCTGCTTCTCCAGTATCATACATGTTAGCTGAAAGATTGAAAGCTGCCTGATAAGCAAGCGTATTCAATGTCACGTTCACAATAGATTTGAACTCTTCTGGTTGTGAATTATTCTTCTTGTTATCTAAGGGAATATTTCCTGTGACATCTAATATGCCAAAGAAACTTTTGTTGGAGTAGCGCAATTGACAATACTCCTCCCAGACCACTGCTTCTGTTGTGCTTGGACAAAGCTTCAACATATCGTGTGAAGCCGTAGTTATGCAGTCGTGGCAGCTTTCGTTTGTAATATAGTCGAGGCACATGTAGAGACCATAAACTCTATCTGTGCCATTGCCAGTGGATGTATTGTAGAATTTGGAAATGGAAGCATTCGAGGATAAAGAATGGAGGATATTGTTAAGATTATTCTGAAATGAACTAGTAACTGTATAGTTACCGTTGTTTGAACAATTGGGATATGGAGGGTCAGCATAGGCCAGATCCCATAGGAGGGCAAGGAAGACAAAGAGCATATGCAATTGAAAGACTTTTGGAACAATATGGAATTGAACCATATTTTACTACGAAATAATGGAAATCTGAAATCTCTCTAGCTATCTATATATAGTAGCTGAAGTTTTTTTTTTTTTTTTGGTTACACCTTAGGCTAGAACTGAAAATTTTAAAACCATTCTTGGATACTTGGAGTCTCTTCAAATTTAATCAATGACCAATTTCTTATTAGAGCTCTTAGGCCAACATCAAGTCAATCATTGTTTTAAATTCAACGTTTGCCAATTTGTGGAGTGCGTTGCAAAAAAATAAAAAATGTTTTATTGGCCTATGAAAGCAAATATTCAATGATATCTAATCCAGGGGCTAGTGGGCTACAATTGTGATTTGCATCCAATGGGACTTTTATTTCTTATATTATTCTACGGTATTTGTTATGTAACTACGGGATGTTGATATGTCATCGTTTTTAACAATGACAGTCAAGGGAAAATTTTCTACTAGTATAAAACAATCTTAGCCACATGAATAGAAAATGGGAGGGAGTTGCAGTTTCGAGGAAGGTGCATGTTTGAAAATATAAATTAAGTGTTCCATAGGTTGTCTGACTTTGAAGAACATTTCATTGACATCAAGCAATAAGCATAAGTACTTCGAGACTTTCAAGTTCTAAGATCGTGTGTTAAAAACACAAATTTCAATTCTACAAAGCTAACAACCTGATAAAGATTTATAGATCTCGATATATTAAAGAACTAGGGGTGACTGGTTTGTTTTGGCTTCCGAAATAAACAGGCATAGATTCCATATATAAGGATAATTTGCAAGAATATTTTTATATTTTTCTTTTCCTTCTATTGAGACGAGAGCACATCATAGAGGATGTGGAGTAATCTTTCATTCCAATGACTGGTATATAACACTAGGAATCATACCTCATGAGTAGGGGTGGAACTAAAATTTTATATATGGAGGACAAAATAATAATAAATATAAAGTTGAACCAATTTAATAGTATCATACAAGAAATATGAAGAGTTTGGAGGGCTAATCATATTGCTTTGGAAAAGTTTAAGTAAATTTAGGGGTAAAATTATAAAATTTAAAAAGTTTGGGAGGGCCAATCTTATATTTTTTTTGAAAAATTTAGAAAACATTAAGGGTAATTTTATAAAATTAGAAAAGTTTGGGGGGCCATGGGCCCCCACCCTTCTAAGTGGGTCCACCCTTGCTCATGAGGTGAACATCATTAATTAGTTCTGATGGGTAATTAAAAAAAGTATATATCATCCATAAGAGTTGTCTAAGAGATCCACGACTATCAGAAGGAAAAATAGTAACATCAAGGAGCAAGGTCATCTAAAGGAAAGATAGATTGTCTACCGACAAAAGATTATGGACGACTAATACTTAGTGAATTCTAAGGTGTTTTTTGCAAACCAAGAATGGTTGCACCATGTTCCACAATTCTTAGGGAAAAGTGTTTTATATTTTTATTTATAATGCAAGCAATCAAGCTTAGGAATCCGAATCATACAATATAAGAGTAATCATTTTTTTCTTCATATTTTACTCTTTAAATATGACAAGATTCAGCGTTAGTCTTAGATTACTCAATTCAAATGATACATTAATTTATAATAAAAAATTACATAATAAAGTCTATACCATTTTTATTATATACCAATCATAACATGTTTTCTCAATAATAATAATAATAATAAAATGTGTGAAATTTGTGTGTAAATAGACTTATTAATATGAACATATAGGGGTTGAATGAGTTGTCCAAGGGCCCCAAAATAAAAAAATAAAAAAACTTAAGTACAGTAGCTTAAGAGCTATACATTAAACTCTTCATTTAAATTCAAACACATAACTATATTAAATTTAATTTTACTTAGATTGTTTTATATTAATTAATGCAATTAAATGTTAGAATTTAATTGAAAAACTTATTATACTCCTATTTTCCGAAAAGTTTTTTCCCCACCCAAAAAAAAAAAAAAAATCCCCAATGGCCTGCCTAAAGTTATATTTTTAGCATCAACTTATTGACTAACCTAATGAACAATAACTCAACAAACTAACCCCCAAAAATAAATGTTAACAATGAACAATAATTTTTTTACTTGTATGTCATCTTTCACATATAGAATGCCATGGATTGAAGCGAATTAGAGTAGACCTGCTAGGTTACGACTATTGGTGGTGGTCTAGAGATCAAATCAGTAGCATGGTTAGGGCTTCTAGCCTTAAATTGCCTCGAGTATTCAATATTTGCCCAACAAATGGATCTTTTTCAACCCGTGCAAATCAGATTTGGATTTTTAATGGAGTTTCAATTCTGATGTGGGTTTGATATCGGATTTAGTTGTTTGATGTGGTTGTATTTGGGATTTATTGTATATGGTGTTATTATGGTGGTGGTTCTAGGGAGAGTTTTGTTGTATTTGGTGGCAGTGTCATGTCATGGTGGGCTGACGGTGTTGGATTTTGTTCTTCCCCAATTTGGGCTTCTGATTTGTGTAAGTGATCTAGCTTATTCTAGTTGGTGGCCAAATTGTTAGGAATGAATAAAGGAGCATGGTATTAAGGTGTGTGTTGCTGCACTATGGAGGCGTGTGATGCTGCATGAGGGGTGCTTGTGAGTTGCTTGTGTAGGATGCGCAGGAAGGGTGCACCAACTGCTGATGTGGAAGGCAGGAGCAGCTGATGAGGGGGGTCATCCAGAGGCTGCCAGCGTGTGTCCTCAATACTAGAATGATGCAAGTAGTGGCTTAGTTGGCATTCCATAGTTGTTAGCATTAGACATTGTGTTCACACTAGTGATGGCAACAAAATAAGAGTTAGTTATGGTTAGTTGTTAGGATGGACAGCTGGTTGACAGCTGCCTTGGCCATTAGGCAGTTAGAGGATTGTTGCGTGAGAAGTATTAGAAGGGGTGGGAAGAAATGATTGGTATCGGAGACTTAATTCCCATTTCTCTCTTGAATTCTTATGCACTTCTTCTCTACAATACCTTCTTATCTCTTTCTCTGTTCTTGGAGGTTCAATTGACCTCAAATTCAATTAACTCTCCTCTGTTCGTAACATTTGGTATCAGAGCAAGGCTTTCCTTGGCCATGGCTGAAACACGATCCACAACTGTTGCTACACAGGAGGCTCTGGCTTCACTACGAACTGCAAGTGATCATCATGGTAAAGAAATTCAAGAAATGCGCACGATCCAAGAAGTACATACACGCACCATGAATGAGATGAATCAACAACTAGCAATCCTGGTACAGAGGTATCATGGCTCTGATCCAGGTGGATTATCCCAGTCTTCAACACAAGATGAACAAAGGCACTTCAACTCATCAACAATGGCTATGACACGTCCTGTGAGATTGGAGTTCCCAAGGTTCACTGGAGAAGACCCTGCAAGTTGGATATATAAGGCCAACCAATACTTTAAGTATTACAATACACCAATTGCAGAGAAATTGATGTTAGCTTCGTTCCACATGGAGGGAGAGGCTCTGGTTTGGTTCCAGGATAGTGAAGAGGTAGGTCTCTTTGCTAATTGGGAATCGTTGATCCAAGCCTTACATGTTAGATTTGGTACTACGGCTTATGATGATCCTATGGAAACATTGACTAGACTGAGACAAACTACTTCAGTGTCATTGTACAAGGGTCAATTTGAGGTGCTATCCAACAGAATTAAGGGATTATCTAATGCTCACAAGTTAAGCTGCTTCTTAAGTGGATTAAAGGATGAAATAAGGCTGCCAGTGAGGATGCTTAATCCTAGATCCTTGAATGAGGCTTTTGGTTTGGCAAAGATCCAGGAGGAGTATAATCTTAGTTGCAGGAAGTACTCCAAATTTCAGAGTGATCAAGGGAAACCTTCAATTCTGGGAGCTCCTCCAAAGGCTCCTCCTCTGTTGGAGCCTAGACCAAGGCTACCTATTAAGAGGATTTCACCTGCTCAAATGGAAGAGAGGAAGAAGAAAGGGCTATGTTACAACTGTGATGAGAAGTGGGCTCCGGGTCACAAGTGCAAGAATGCTATGTTGTTCTTATTGGACTATGTAGAGTTAGTCCAGGAAAATACAAATGCTGGGGTTCACCTAGCTGAATTGGAGGAAAATGGTTACACAGGTCAGGATGGACAAGTGGGGCAAGAGAAGGAAGAGGCAGAGATTACTCTCTATGCATTGAGTGGCACTCCTACTTCAGGGACAATGAGAGTCATGGGAAGGGTTAATCAAAGATCCTTGGTGATCTTAATTGACTCAGGAAGCACCCATAACTTCATTGATGCTGCCCTTGTTCCACAATTAAATATCCCTGTAGACACTTCCCAAATTTTGGAAGTGAAGGTTGCTAATGGTGCTGTAATTAAGACTCAAGGCATTTGTAAGGCAGTGCCTATCCGGATGCAGGGAGAGACATTTATGGTGCACTTACATGTGCTACCAATGGGAGGTTGTGATTTAGTTTTGGGCACTCACTGGTTGGGAACTTTGGGGGTCATACAGTGGGACTTTAAACTGCTTACAATGAGTTTTTATCATGAGCAAAGACAAGTGCAATTAAGAGGAATGAAGAATGCTACCTCTCAATTGCAAGATGGAGATAATTTTTTGAAGCAACCAGTGAAGAAGGGACTAATTCTTCAAATTTCAGTCCAATTGCAGCCTCAATTGATGTATGCAGATGGACAGGACCAAATTCCTGAAGTTATTGCTGCATTGCTGCTAGAGTACAAGTCTGTCTTTGCTACTCCAGAAGGTCTGCCTCCTCTAAGAGATCATAAACATCATATCACTCTAAAGGATGGAACTCAAGCTGTGTCTCAAAGGCCTTACAGGTATCCCTACTATCAAAAAAATGAAATTGAGAGCATTGTTAAAGAATTACTGTCTGTGGGGTTTATCAGAAATAGTAGTAGTCCCTTTGCATCACCTGTGCTTCTGGTTAGGAAGGCTGATGGTTCATGGAGAATGTGTATTGATTATAGAGCCTTGAACCAAGAAACTATTAAGGATAAGTACCCCATACCTGTGATTGATGAATTGTTAGATGAACTATTTGGTGCTACTGTTTTTTCTAAGTTGGATTTGAGATCCGGATATCACCAAATTAGAATGAAGGAGGAAGACATCCCAAAGACTGCTTTTAGGACTCATGAGGGTCACTATGAGTTCCTAGTAATGCCATTTGGTTTAACCAATGCACCATCAACTTTCCAATCACTTATGAACTCAGTTTTTAAAACTTATCTAAGGAAGTTTGTTTTGGTATTCTTTGATGACATTCTAGTGTATAGCAAGGATCTGGCTGCCCATGTTACTCATCTTAAATTGGTGTTGGATACATTGGTGAATCACCAATTGTATGCCAAACAATCAAAGTGTGTCTTTGCTTGTAGGGAGGTAGAGTATTTGGGACATTTAATCTCTGGTGAAGGGGTAAAAACAGACCCAAGGAAGACTACTGCTATGCAGCAATGGCCTATTCCTCAAGATGTAAAGGCCTTAAGGGGTTTTTTGGGTTTGACTGGTTACTACAGGAAGTTTGTGAAGGGGTATGGGTTGATTGCAGCCCCATTAACTGCTTTGTTAAGGAAGGATTCATTTCTTTGGACTCCTGCAGCCTCACAGGCCTTCCAATCACTTAAGGAGGCTATGTCAAGTCCTCCTGTGTTAGCCCTGCCTGACTTCACTAAACCATTTGTGGTGGAATGTGATGCTTCTGGATTTGGTGTGGGGGCTGTGTTAATGCAGAACCAAAGGCCCATTGCTTATCACAGCCAAGCCTTGAAAGGGAAAGCACTTGCTCTTTCCACTTATGAGAAGGAGCTGCTGGCTTTAGTAGTAGCTGTGAAGAAATGGAGGCCTTATCTCCTTGGCAGACCATTTGTCATTAAAACAGACCATCAAAGTCTGAAATACCTGTTGGAACAAAAGATTGGCACCCCTGCTCAGCAAAAATGGATCACCAAACTACTTGGGTATGCGTTTATAGTTGAGTATAAGCATGGTAAGGAAAATGTAGTTGCTGATGCACTTTCAAGGAGGGAAGATACTGGACTTATTGAAGCTGACTGCAGTAAAGTAGGTACTCTTTGCATTATATCCTTTCCTACTCCTAATTGGCTTGATGATTTGAGAGCAAGCTATGTCACTGATCCATCCCTGCAGCAGATCATTCAAGCTATTAAGTCTGGGCAGACTGTTCCAGTGGGGTTTACATTTTGCAATGAGCTGTTGTTCTATAAGGGCAGACTATATTTGGGAAGTTCTAATCAAATTCTAAAGACTTTAGTCTTGCAGCAAGTACATGACAGTCCTCTAGGGGGTCATTCTGGTTACTTGAAGTCCTTCCATAGACTTAAACAGGATTTTACTTGGCCTGGTATGGGAACAGACTTGAAGAAGTTGATTAAGGAATGTGATGTATGCCAGAGGTTGAAGAATGAAACTTGCTTCCCTGCTGGGTTGTTACAGCCCTTGGTCATTCCAACTAGGCCTTGGATTGATATTAGCATGGATTTTGTGGAAGGGTTACCTAAATCTCAGCAGAAGTCAGTGGTGTTTGTTGTTGTGGATAGGTTTACTAAATATGTTCACTTTATCCCATTAGCTCACCCTTATACTGCTGCTAAGGTTGCTCAGTTGTTTATGCAGCATGTTTTTAAGTTACATGGCCTGCCTTCCACCATTGTAAGTGACAGAGATCCAGTTTTTACTTCGAAATTCTGGTCTGAATTGATGAAACTCCAAGGAATTGGCCTAGCTATGTCATCTTCTTACCACCCTCAAACTGATGGGCAAACAGAGGTCGTGAACAAGAGTTTGGAGCACTATTTGAGGGCTTTTGCTGCTGACAGACCTCAAGCTTGGGTGGACTGTCTTCCCTTAGCTGAGTTTTGGTTCAACACTAACTTCCATTCTTCCATTAAGCTCACTCCATTTGAAGCCTTGTATGGATATCCCCCTCCTAAGTTGGTGGACTATGTTCCAGGCACTACAAGGGTTGCAGCTGTTGATTTACTTCTGCAGGACATGCAGCAACTCTTCTCATTGCTTAAGTCCAATTTAGCTGCTGCACGGGAAAGGATGAAGTGGTTTGCTGATAAGAAAAGGGTGGATAGGTCCTTTGCTGTGGGAGATTGGGTGTATCTCAGACTGCAACCTTACAAGCAGTCTTCAGTTCAGTCCAAGAAGTTTGGCAAGTTAGCTCCTCGTTTTTATGGACCTTACCAGGTTATACAGAAGGTTGGGGAGGTGTCCTACAAGCTTGATTTACCTGCAGGTTCACAGATTCATCCTGTGTTTCATGTGTCCAACCTTAAGGGTAAGCTGGGTGCTCAGGTGGTTCCTAGGCCTGCTTTACCTGCTGTGTCTGTGGACCAGATTTTGAACCCTGAACCTGTGGCTATTTTAGCTACCAGATCACATCAGCTAAGGAGTAGGCTTATCACTCAAGTACTGGTGCAGTGGCAGGATGAGAGCAAGGATGATGCTACTTGGGAGAATCTTTTTGTTTTGCAGCAAAAGTTCCCTCACCTTGTGGGCAAGGTGCTTTGAAGGGGAGGAAATTGTTAGGAATGAATAAAGGAGCATGGTATTAAGGTGTGTGTTGCTGCACTATGGAGGCGTGTGATGCTGCATGAGGGGTGCTTGTGAGTTGCTTGTGTAGGATGCGCAGGAAGGGTGCACCAACTGCTGATGTGGAAGGCAGGAGCAGCTGATGAGGGGGGTCATCCAGAGGCTGCCAGCGTGTGTCCTCAATACTAGAATGATGCAAGTAGTGGCTTAGTTGGCATTCCATAGTTGTTAGCATTAGACATTGTGTTCACACTAGTGATGGCAACAAAATAAGAGTTAGTTATGGTTAGTTGTTAGGATGGACAGCTGGTTGACAGCTGCCTTGGCCATTAGGCAGTTAGAGGATTGTTGCGTGAGAAGTATTAGAAGGGGTGGGAAGAAATGATTGGTATCGGAGACTTAATTCCCATTTCTCTCTTGAATTCTTATGCACTTCTTCTCTACAATACCTTCTTATCTCTTTCTCTGTTCTTGGAGGTTCAATTGACCTCAAATTCAATTAACTCTCCTCTGTTCGTAACATTCTATCATCTCAACTACATGCAATGGTGGCTAGCTAGTTTGGTAGTTCATGGCTATGTGTGGTGGCAATTGGGTCTTTTGGTGGTTGATATTGAGAAAGAAAGAAAATACTAATATGTTAAGAGGAGAGTGAACAGAGATGAGAGAAAAATAGATATTCAAAATAACGTAAAAGATAAAATATTAAGTCTAATATGTGTAAATTAAAAAAAAAAAAAAAAAGATAAACTAAAAAATTGAGGTCTTCTTGGATTATTTTAGTTATAATTCCAAAGAAACTAATATGAATGCTTTAAATCCTGAAGTATACCAAAATTGTTAGGCCCAACTTCAAGCCTTAAAACAAGTCTACTTCTCCACCCTAAAACAAGTCAACTTTCATTATCAAAAATGTTTAGTTTCAACTATTAAAGTACCATTACCATGCATAGTGCGGTGATCATTCTGCGAGTATAAGTGATTGTGGAGTACAGAAGATAAGGGCCGAAGTTTAAGTCTCCAAGAGAAATTTCACATACATATACACTTATATTAGATTAAAGTAGAATTTCTATCTTTTATATATATATATATATATATATATATATATATATATACTCTCAAAGTAGTTAGGAAAATAATGGTGATGATGATGATGAAGGAAAAAAAAAAAAAAAAAAATCTTTTATGACCAAAATACCCTTATCATTTATATTCCGGATGCAAGTGCAATGTGCAACTACCGTCCATCAAAAGCATTATCATCCGGTGGACCGAAATACCCTTATTACCTAGTTGGAATAACGAGACTGCCCCCCTGTCTCTGTCCGTACTCCGTAGCTGTCTTCAGAAGCAGACAAGCCGAGGCACTTTCTTTCCCACTTCCTTAACAGAAAATTCAACTTTCAACTCACACTACATTAAACACAACATTACATAAATAAAACAACGTAAGACCCATTCTTCTCTCAGCCATGTCACTCACTGTTAAAAAATTAGCAATGTCTCACCTCGTGTCCCTCAACAAAAACGCCTATATTCGTGCTTTATCTCCGTGGACTAATGGTACTAGTAGTTGCAGCTTCTCCGTTTGCGCTGGCCAAACTGGGTCTGGTGATTCCTCTGATACGTCTGGTGCGTCTTGTTGAACTATGAAGTTGAAGGTTTTTTTATTTATTTTTTTTTTTTAAAATTGTTTTGCACTGGAACTGTTTGTGAAAATTTCTGTGAGAGTAAACCTGGTTAGAGAATAGTACATGTCTTGCTATATACCATGTTGTAGCATGCTTGGTATGTGTTTTTAATTGAGCTTATAATGAATGCGTATTTGGATTGTACCAAGAAAAAAAAAAAAAGAGAAATACTCATGCTGAAGGCTTGTTGAGAAGTGAGCTTAGGCATTGTCCAAAAACATTAAGCACAGCGAGTAGTCTAACATTGCTGAGTGCAATACAGTTACCATGAGATCATTGAGATGCTAGGTGCTGACCACATTTTATGTTATTGTGTTAAAAACCACCCCAGTAAATGCAAATGTTTATATAATGTAATGTAATAATAGTTTAGCTTGAGGTGTTTTTAATGAATGATGATTGATTTTTACTGAAATTCAAAAGACTTTGTTGCATTGTTGACGTGGGTTATGAAGTTTATTTGCGTTGTTTTCATTTCAGTGTGATGTTAACTGTCCTTATAGAATTTTCCTCGTCTTTTGGGCTTAAAATTTTTTTGTCTTTTTAAAGAATTTTATAAGCATACATTATTGAAGCTCATGTGGTTTACTTCATTGACTTACATTAACTGGCATTTGTCACATACTCACATGGCTTGAATTCTAAAATTAGAGGATGGTGCTGGAATAAGTCACCAAGAATTTCAAAGATGGTGTAATGGAGGTGGAACTTTCCCCAAGTCAGCTTGCATTGACCTGACTGTGCTAATATAGATGGGTGCCATAGTTCATCCAAAATCTGTTGTTGGTGCATGTGTTCATATTGGATCAGGAACTGTTATTGGACCTCATGTTACAATCAGCCAATTGACAAAAATAGGGTGAAGTTTCTTCTTTATGCAGCATCAGAGATATTGCAACTAATATTATATTATTAATACAATTTGTTGTTACCATGCACTTGATATCTTTTGGTAGTGATCACTTCTCATTTCTCTTTGTAGTTTCACTAAAGCCTAAATGCAATAAATATTTAGTTAAAAAAAAAAAAAGAAAAAAAAAAGACCCTGAATCATATATTATGTAGTAACACACTACTGATGTTGACAAGTCTTTCCCTCTCCCCTCTTGTATTTAATTAAGGGTAAATTACACAAACCACTCTTAAGGTTTGGGGAAATGACAAGCCGCACCAAATCTTAATGGAAATAACACTCCCTGCCGTTGAAGTTTTGAGGAAATTAACACATTAGTCATTTCCTTAATAACAGTAACAGAATATTCCACATTTTGAAAAGATGTCCTTGACCAAACCTTATGGCTGGTAAAAGTTTTTTTTTTTTTTTGGTTTAATATAGTTTATCATCACCAAACTGTGGTTAGGGTTTGATCAAAGGAATCTTTTCAAAATTTAGAATATTCCGTTACCATTATTAATGGAAGGATAAATGTGGTGAATTCCTCAAACCTCAAGGGAGGAGAGTGTCATTTCCCTTAAGGTTTGGGGTGGAGTGTCATTCACTCATTCCTCCAAATCTTAAGGTAGATTTGTGTAAATTACCCTTTAATTAATTGGATTTTGTTTCTTGATTAAGGCTAAGTATAAAAGCCTTGACCTTTTTGAAATATCATTAGCAGTTCCTGTAGGTTGGGTGTCTTTTCCAGGAAAATAGATAATAGCAAGAACATGTTAATTGTCAAAAGAAAAAAACAAAAGGACATTTTACAAAGTTTGATTCAAGTTATAATCTAGTAATATTAGGCTGAACTTCTTTTAGCTCCATTTTTTTTTTTTTTTTTTGGGTTCCTGTTTCTTGTGAAAAATAATTTAAAACTGGTCTTACACATGTACAAAGTGAAGAATGAAACAAGTTAGAAACTAAGGCAAAGCTAACATAATTTTGCAGTGGTAGATGCTAGGTTTGGTATTCTGCTTCAGTGGAACTTCTAGAAACTGTGGGTTGCTTCTTGGCAGCCCAGGTGATTGGATTGGAGCTCATGAAGACAATAAAACTAGTTGTGGATCTTTGATTAGATGGGTCACCAGCCCACTCTGCATCTGAATATGCAGAGAGTTGTATAGGCCCAGGTTTGAACAACAAGCTAGACAATAGAGTGCCTTTGAGGTGCCTAAGGATGCGTTTAGCAAACCCGACTGACAGCAAAGGAAAAATCAGGTTTAGTAAAGTTATGTATCGAAGGGATTCAATTAAGCTTCTACAGAAGTGAGGAATAGAGAGGGGTGTACCAACAGTGGGTGAAAGCCTAGTAGAAGAGCAGGGTTTTTGGCAAGGTTTAGAATGAAACATATGATGTTTGTGAAGTAGATCAGTGGCATATTTGGTTTGAGTTATGGAAAGACCTGAGGAAGTATGGGACAATTGAAAACCAAGAAAGTAAAATCTTTAAGATCAAACTCATTGCTGAGTGAAATGATAATGGAAGCAATGGAAGAGGGTGAATTACCTGTGATGACTGTCATCCACATATAGAAGAAGGTAAATGATGGTGGTTTGTGAAAATGAAGGAAAAAGGAAGGGTCTGCAGTATAAGAAGTGAAGCGTAAGTGCAGAATATGCATTGTAAATCTTTCAAACCAAGCTCTGAGGGCCTGCTTTAGACCATAAATAGATTTTTGAAGGAGACAAATATGTTGGGGATGATCAAGATGAGCATAACTGAGAGGTTGGATCATGTAAACCTCCTCCTTAAGCATACTATGCAGAAATGCATTCTTCACATCAAGTTTCCCTAAAGGCCAATTGAATGCCGAATTAATCTCATAGTTGTGTGTTTGATGACTAGGATAAAGGTTTCATCAAAATCAATACCCTGCTGTTGACGGTAGCCTTTGGCTACCAACCAAGCCTTGTACCTTCCAATTGTACCATCACTGTGCCTCTTTAGCTTAGAAACCCATTTAGGACCTACAATATTCTTGTCTTAGGGTGGTGGAACTAGAGTCCAAGTCTGTTGTTGTTGAAGAGAATAAAATTCTTCATCCATGTCTATGCAATATTGAGGATATTGGCTGGCAACACCAACTGAGAGTGGTGCTGTAACGTTGTAGTCAATACTGGACTTAAAGCATTGTTTAGCTTTATAGATACCCTTTTGGATCTAGTATGCATAGGATGGACATTGATTTGATTAGAACCAGTGGAGGGAACAGGATTAAAATAGGAGGTTGTGACAGGTAAAGGGTTGTCTTGGGTTGAGTTTGATTTGAGGTAGTAATAGAAGACAAGTCTGTAGGTAAATTATATGAAGTAGACTGAGGAAGGTGGATGGTGATGGTGATACATCTTGAGGAACTGCAGAAGGAAGAGGTACTGATGGGTACAAAGGAGTAGAAGAGTGAGGTGTTGTAGTATTGACTGAGGAAGGCTTTATTGTTGAGCACAAGTGATAAAACGAGACTAGTGATATCCAAGATTGAGCAGTGAGAGAGGGAGTGCAGGAGACTCAGTGTGGAAATGGTGATTAGCCCATTTCATCAAAAAGGACATGTCTAGATAAGTAAATTTTGCTGGTAGAAGGGTCAAAGCAAATATAACCTTTACAATTAGGAGGGTAGCCCAAGAAAAGGCAAGGAGTGGTTCTAAATTGGAGTTTGTGTTGGATAACAATGCAACCAAAGATTTTGAGTTGGGACAAGTCTGGTTTAGATTGAAAAAGAACTTCCCAAAGAGAAACAAAACAATGGAAGGCAGCCTGTTAATCAGGAAAATTGCAGTGTTAACTGCTGAGGACCGTTGAGTGAGATGTAATTTGGCTTGAAACACCATGCTAAGGGAAGATTCTATAATGTGTCTGTGTTTTCTTTCTACCAAACCATTTAGCTATGTGGTATAAGGACAACTAAATTGATGCATGATTCCATTCAAAATTGCAAAAATTAGTAAAGGACTTAGATATGTATTCACCCCACGGTCTGATCTAAGTACTTTAATTTTGGTTGAAAATTAGTTTCAACTAAAGAATTAAAGTGCATAAAAGTGTCTAACATTTCATATTTGCTATTCAACAGAAACAAACATGTCAACCTACTATAATCATCCACAAACAGTTTATAAAATCTGAATCCATTGATGGAAGTAATGGGTGCAGGACCCTAAACATCAGTGGAAACCACCTCAAAGGGTTTATTTGAATTAGTAGCAGATTTGGGAAAAGGCAAACTGTGCATTTTCCATTTCAAACAGTGTTCACACAACGACTTATCAATTAAATCATTATGTACATACTTAGCAATCAAATCAGGAAATAAAGTTTGTAAAACTTTATTACATAGGTGGCCTAATCTTTTATGCCAAAGATAGCACTTATTTGTAGTAGAACTTGAAGACAAAACAATGCAGACACAAAACTTGTAAAGAGGACTTTTGGTAGATGTAGAATATGAAAGATGACTAGGATAGAAGGGGTACAAGCAATTCTCACTCAGGCCATTGTAAAGAAACTTCCCGAATGCAAATTCTGAATACAAAAATGGTCAGCATCAAAGTAACACCTACAATTAATATCTTTGCATAATCTATGCATAGACAAGAGAACTGAAGCTATTTTTGGTACATGTAAAATATTTTGAAATCTAAAATTAAAAGTTTTAGTTCTTAAGATTACATTACCTATGTTATTGAATGGTAATGCTTGTCCGTTGCCAATTGTAATATGTTTTGCTCCCTTACAAGTTGTTTGCATTGAAAGGTTGCCAAGATTGGCAATCAGGTGATCTTTTACTCTGGAATCAGTCATTCATGGATCATTGGCTTGACTGTTACATGATCCTATGTCCATAACAGCCAATTTGGCTGGTGGATGCCTTCCTTGATTGGAATAATTCATGCAATGGGAACAATCCAAGGCCATGTGTCTATATTTTCCCGCGAATTTAACATGATGGTCTAGAATCACATTTAGAAGATGGAGACTGATGATAAAGGTTACCTGCTTGCCATAAGATTGAGAGGATTGATTAATCCTTCCTCCATGATTAGAGTTCCTTCCACTGCCTCATCCAAATCCTTGCTTGAGATGGAATTGGGCTTGAGAAGAATTAGGGCTCGTGTCCAACAGCAAACATTGCCATTATAATGGTGCGACACTGTGATTCTTAGCATTCTCATTCAAATCTTGGATCTTCTTCTCTTCTGCTTAGAGAAGAGTATGTAATTCATCAAAGGACAAGTGCTAAGTTCTTGTAAGAATTGTGCATAGCACAAAGCATTGTATTCTCTAGGCGTTTCCTTGAGTACATTATGCAGTAATTCCTCATTATCTACATTGACTTTTTTTTTTTTTTTTTTTTTTTTTGAGATAAAGATAGAAACTTTTATTTATATAAAAGTATAAAGGTACAGCACCATAGCCATCACAGCACAGGCGCATAAACTCCAAGCCTACTAGAAAGAAATACATCAAAATAACAAATACCTCAACAACACACAACAAATTATAACAATATTCAAAACAGAATTAATGGTTCTCCATTGCCCCTTCCAATATCACAGCACACGTGCGTAGCTTCATCATTGCTAAAGACCAGACCAGCATACAAACAACCCCATTACTGCACATAATCTTTAATACTCTTCCAAGCCAATTGCCCCTTCCAATATCACAGCACTGGTGCATAATTTCAGAGCTGCTGAAGTACATAAAATACCAGAACAGCCTCCAACAAATTATTACAAGGTTAAAAAAAACTCCCATTTCTGTACATAATCTTTAATACTCTTCCAAGAAGCCACTTATGGGTTGAAACTAAACATCCATAGAATCATTAACCTTCGTGATGCTATGGAGTTCAATCTTTAGATTCAAGATGTTAGGGTGAGAGAAAGAAGTGAGTCTCTTCTCTAAGGTCCTCCAAGCTTCGATTGCATAATCAAATCCTACTACAACATAGAAGATAGATGGAGTGAGAGTTGAATTGATCAAGGTAACAAGTGCTTGATCAAGAATTTGCCAAGCTTCGAACTCTAGATTGACTTGGTTCATGAAATTTCCTTTGCTATTGCTATCACGAGGATATTGTCCAGGAATAGGAATTGAATTATCAAGATGGTGAATCAGTGAGTAGGTTTTGATAATCGAAGTGATTTGGTTGGAGCTATCAGGCTTCGCAGACTTGAGATTAGCCATATTTAAGAGTAAAAATAAATTTGTTTGATTCGCAGAATGAGTAGATGACATTGACACCATTGTAGGTGCAGATTGAGTGGAGGACATGGAAGACATTGGCTGTTCACATTGTATAAAAGGCAGTGATGCCATGTGAAAATCCAATCGGAAATTATGAAAAATATTAACAGTGAAGAGAGGAAATGAAAGTTTAGAGAATTTGGAATATATGGAAAATGCTTTGTGTGTTATTACTAAAACAGAGTAAAAGATATATAAAATCTGTGTGAACATTGCACAGTACCCAAAAACAGAAATAACAGAAAATCTGAACCGATTTTTTTTATTATTATTTTTTTATGGGAAAATCTGAACAGAATTAGCTACAAGTAATCAGTAACAATTGTCGCTTAAAACTGAGTCACTACGGTGAGATAATAACTTGAAACGATGCCGTATCATTTAAAGAGATTACTTCAACACTTGAAACAATGTCATGGCAATCATTCAAGCTACAAAACAATGTCGTGTCTAGTTTTGAAAGGATTGTCATGATAATGTTTGTATTTGTCTAGTGTTTAAAGGATTTTTTTTTTGATACATTGATAGTTAAGGTTAGGAGAATTTGAATCTTGAGTGTCTATGATAAAAATATTAGGAGGTGAGTCTTTAGCAATATTAATTAAAGATAAGTTAAAAATATATAAACTGTTTGTCAATATTGGCACAATTTGTTAAGTTTAATAAATTTACTTTTTTGGTTATAAAATACGTAATTTACATTTTAAAATATGTTTAGTGTATTCTTTTTTATACAACCACACAGTAAGAATCTAGTTTTTTTTTTTTTGGTTTGTCAAATAGTGTTTTTCTTATAGTATATTTATTATTATATAAATATTATTAATATTTATTATACATATAATGATTGGACATACTAAAATTGAGAATTTTAAAAAATTACAATTTAAATGAAGTTTCTTTTTCATTTGTTTCAAATAAACTTATATTTATTTTACAAGTAGATATTTTATATTTTCAAATATACAAATATTATATATAAACTTGGTAAAATTTTAGATATAATTATTTGTAAAAGTATCTAATGTGTGCGTATGCATAAGGTTACAAATTATCTAGTTACTCACATTAAAAACATGCAATTATTTTCTTCAACCTTTCATTTTTTTTTTTTTAATCATGAATATTTGTTTCACTTTCACATCACACACTTGCACTGGGGAGCTAAGCCCATTTTATGTTGAGAATACAAAAGACAACCTACTAAGTTTTCCTGCTTAATTAACCTGTCAAATTTCGGATGAAGATCACTCCCATATTGAAATATCACCAAATCATAAATTTACAACTCTTGTGTGCAGTACAAGTAAAAGGAGTAAACTACAAGTATAGTATACTGGGCTAAGCCCAATGGGCTAAACTAGTCTAAGCTATACACTAACATCCCCCCTCAAACTCGAGGTGGCAAGGAGGAAGCCAACTGGAGTTTGGATATAAGATCTCGAAGACGACCAGGCGGGTGAGTCTTGGTAAAGATATCAGCAGGCTGGTCAGCAGAGGAGATGGAGAATAACTGGAGATTTCCTTTCTTAAGATGTTGGCGAGTGATGTGGCAGTCGATCTCAATATGCTTAGTGCGTTCATGGAAGACATCATTATGAGCAATGTAGATAGCACTACGATTGTCACAATAAAAAGGAGTGGCAGTGGGCTGTGGAGTATCCATGTCAGCCAAGAGCCAGCGAAGCCAAACAAGCTCACAAGTGGTGTCGGCAAGGGCACGATACTCAGCCTCAGTACTAGAACGGGAAACCACATCCTGCTTCTTGCTGCACCACGAGACCAGAGAAGTACATAACAGGAAACAGAAACCTGTGATAGAGCATCGATCAGTCGGATCACCTGCCCAGTCAGCATCTGAATAAGCATTAAGCTCGAGAGAAGATCGAGAGGAGTAATGCAGACCATGATAAAGTGTGCCTTTGACATATCGGAGAATCCGAAGAACAACAGCATAGTGGACAGAACGAGGTGCATCCATGAACTTACTAACCATACCCACGGCATGTGAAATATCTGGGCGAGTAACAGTGAGATAGATCAAACTGCCAACCAACTGATGATAGCGAGTAGCATCGGATATAGGTTCACCGTCCTAGGGTGTGAATTTTGCATTGTATTCCAAAGGAGTGGAAACAGTCTTGTTGTCAGTGACACCGGCTTTGGAGAGAAGATTAGAAGCATATTTAGCCTGGGAAAGATAGTATCCATCAGAGGATGAGGTAACCTCAAGCCCAAGAAAATAGCTGAGAGTGCCCAGATCTTTCATCTCAAAATGCTGACTAAGAAAGTTCTGAAGAGAGCGGATACCTGCAGAATCATCTCCAGTAATAATAATATCATCAACATAAAGAAGAATAAGAGTGATACCAGCAGAGGATCTTCGAACAAAGAGAGCAGTGTCATGAGGACTCGAAGTGAAACCCTGCTGAGCAACAACTGAGCTAAACTTTTCAAACCAAGCTCGAGGAGCCTGCTTGAGGCCATAAAGAGCACGGCGAAGGCGGCAAACTTGATTGCCTGAGTGTGGATAGCCAGGGGGTGGTTGCATGTACACTTCTTCATGGAGGTCTCCATTGAGGAAAGCATTCTTCACATCCATTTGATAAAGAGGCCAACGGCGAACAGTAGCCACAGCAATGAGACATCTAACAGATGTAAGACGAGCAACAGGAGCAAATGTTTCCTCATAGTCAATACCATACTCCTGAGTAAAGCCCTTGGCAACTAGGCGAGCCTTGTATCATTCAACAGATCCATCAGCCTTGGT
Source organism: Quercus lobata (assembly GCF_001633185.2). Taxonomy (NCBI): domain Eukaryota; kingdom Viridiplantae; phylum Streptophyta; class Magnoliopsida; order Fagales; family Fagaceae; genus Quercus; species Quercus lobata. Next base: position 32,418,229 of record NC_044911.1, on the reverse strand, counting down.
CTTGATCTTGTAAACCCACCTACAACCTACTACAGACTGACCAGGAGGCAAATCAACCATATCCCACGTGTGATTCTTATGAAGAGCATCTAGTTCTTCATTCATAGCTTGCTGCCAAAGAGGGTCAGTATGAGCCTCACGATAGGTGTGAGGTTCATAGAGAGTGGCAAGAGTAAAAGAGCAATGATAATCAGTGAGATAAGGGGGAGGAATGCTTACCCGAGTGGAACGACGAAGTTCAGGACCAATAGGAGACTCAGGAGAGGGTGGTGCCACAGGATCCAAGACAGGCGGGTCATATGCCGGAGACAGAACCGGAGATGAGTCGTCTGGAGAGGCAGTCGATGCTGAAGAATCCTCCACAAGTTCAGGATAGAGAGGGAGGAAAAGATCAGTAAAAATGGGAGACTTTGAGGAAGAAGATGTAGGAAACTGCTGAAGACTCGTGAAAGGACGATGTTCCCAAAACTCAACATGACAGGAGACACGAAGGCGATGAGAAATGGGATCATAGTAGCGAAACCCTTTTTGAGACACACCATAACCAAGGAAACAGCAGAGACGAGTACGAGGTTGGAGCTTTGTTCGTTCATGAGGAGGAAGAGAGACAAAGCAAGCACAACCAAAAACCCGAAGAGAGGAGTAGTCAGGAGTTTGACCATAGAGAAGCTCAAATGGTGATTTGTTGTGTGTAGTTGGTGAAGGAATACGATTAATAGTGTGCACAGCAGTGAGTGCGGCCTCACCCCAAAATCGCTTAGGAAGAGAGGCAGAAATGAGAAGGGTGCAGACAACATCAAGAATGTGACGATGTTTTTGTTCTGCACGACCATTTTGTTGAGAGGTGTAAGGACAAGACCACTGAGGAAGAGTACCATGTCTGTCTAAAAAGGATAGGAAAGATTTATCATTATATTCTTGAGCATTATCTGATCGAAAGACTTTAACGGTGCGATTGAACTGTGTTTCAATCATTTTATGAAATGTTTGGTAAATAGACACAAGTTCAGACCTATGGTGAAGCAGATAAATCCAAGTATACCGAGAAAAATCATCCACAAATATGACAAAATATTTAGATCCCCCCTCAGTGGGAACAGGTGTAGGACCCCAAAATGGCAATTTATTAAATGGCAATTTTGTTTGTTTGCCAAAATGACAGGAAGTACAATCAAATTTTGAAAACTGAACTGAACCTAAATGACCTTGAGAAGCTAACAATTTATGAACTAACAGGCATAGGAGTTCCATCAGCAGTGTAAATGGTGATTGGATGTTCTAAGGGTGCCTTATCAGAAAATTGGGATTCATCAGGAGTCATATGGTTACAACATGCAGTATCAAAAAATCAAGGTTGTTTACCTGAGGTGACAGAAAGGGCAGTGGAAGTGCGGGATAAAACCTGTTGAACAACTGCCTCAATATCAGCTGTAGTAAGTGAGGAAGCCAAAGAGGAACCTGTAGGAACTGATGGATCTGAAGGACATACAGCAGCTGCCTGAGGAAGAGAAGCTTTATTCTGCTCTTGCACAAATTTCTGTAGCTTTCGACAAACAGAGATGTCATGGCCTTTGGCACGGCAAAACTTGCAGTGAGCACCTTTGGAAGACTGAGAGGTGGGACGCCCGAAGTTTATTCGCGGAGGAGCAGTGAATGCAGCAATGGGAGGCTGTGGTGAGGGTGTAGCCAAGACATGATCAGATGATGTCATGTGATAAGTGGGCCGACGATTCTCCTCAGAAATGAGCTCCTTTACTGCAGCATCAAGAGAAGGAGTAGGAGACCGGCTAAGTAGAGAAGCCCTAGTAGGCTCAAAATCCTCACGTAAACCCATCATGAAGTGCATAAATCTACGGCGATCTCGATATTTGACAAAGAGCTCAATGTCCTTAGAACACACCAGTGGAGGATCTGCAGCAGAGAGTTGTTCCCACATAGTAGAAGTCTGAGAATAAAAATCAGAAATAGACTGACCTGTCTCTTGGCGCATTTGATAAAGCTTTGATTCAATGTGAAACTCCAAGCTTGAATCATTAGTGCAGTTATAACGATCGGCCAAAAATTTCCAAGCAGCCTCAGCAGTTTCAAGACGAGGAAGAAGATTATGAATGGAGGGAATAGAGGTATTGATAAACCAAGATAAGATCTTACTCTGAATACTCTCCCATTCTTCTAGACGTTCTTCATAATCATCTGTTGTAACAGTAGTCTTGGAAGACTCTTCAGTAGCTGTGGCTTTGGACTTAGGGTTTGGTACTGGCTTAGGGATTGAACCAGTCACATATCTCCACAGTTTACGACCCTTGAGAAAGACGGTCATATTCTGAGACCATGCATGATAGCTAGTGGGACCATCCAACATGATGGTGATAGGACGTATGATATCTCGTTCACTTTGTTGAGCCATAATGAAGAAAATGACCAAAAAATGAGATTTAGATACCTCAAATGCAGAAACGGAGCCCAAAATCAGAATCTACGCGAAAAACTGAGCAAGACAGGCCCTGTTGAAAATTTTTGACTTGGTCAACGGTCAAAGTCAACGGTCAGGTCTGGTCCAGTCAACGGCTGACGTGTGCTGACGTGGCAGGGTGACGTCACACTAGGGCTGACGTGGCAGTTCGCGGAACAAAGCTGGCGCGTGTGGCGCGTGGAGGACGTCTGGTCTGGCGCGTGTAGTGCGTGAGGGAGAGTGACGGCGCGTGGCGGCGCGTGGTGGCGCGTGGAGCGCGTGCTCGTGAGGCAGAAACTTCAGGCGGCGCGTGGGGGCGCGTGTGAAGTGTTTTTTGGCCGTTCTTGGTTGGGTTTTGCTCGGGATTGTCTGTTCTGTCACTCAATACCTTTGCTTTGACAGTTGGATGAGCAGAACAATGAGATCCGAGTGTTGCTGGGACTGTGGGCGTGACGGCGGTGACTCGCTTCTGACAGTGGCTACTGGATGAAGGCGAGGGCAGCGGAAGAACGCCGGAGATGTCCACAGGAACCAGAAAGTCAGAGGATTGGCTCTGATACCATGTTAAGAATATAAAGTGTGAAAAAGACTGAATAGTCTGTATATTAATGTGTGTAAAATATGTACAATAGAGAGCCTTATATAGGCTAGATATGTGTGCAGTACAAGTAAAAGAAGTAAACTACAAGTACAGTATACTGGGCTAAGTCCAATGGGCTAAACTAGTCTAAACTATACACTAACAAAATTAATAAAATATTATTTCTTGACTGGGAAATAAAAAATGTGTCCATCACCTAAAAGCATTAGCATTGGGTGTAAAAACCCCAGTTTCTATTTTACCAACCAATCAGCAAATAAGCAGCTTCATCCCAGTTGCTATTTCTATTTTTTTTAAAAGCAACTGTGAACAGTTGGTTGTGGTACATACAACCTACTGTAACTTGGTAAAAAGAAAAAAAAATTATTAAGAATGTCAACTCTTTCTCTCTCTTCAATCACGTTGTCTCCGTCTTGCTCTCCATTAAACACTTTCCTTCTTTCATTCCACAACCTCTGCTTCTCTGTCGCTTAGAGCATCCACAGTAAATGTGACAAAAATTATGTCATTTTATCACATTAAAGACCTACTTTATTATCTTACCACATCATTTTACAACATCCCATTTATCAGATATTTTATCATACAATTCTATACATTAAAATAATATTTCCTACACATTAAAATAATATTTACAACTCATCAATCACAATCAACAGCCACCACACTGCTGCAAACAACCAACAGCCACCACCACATCCTCCACAACCCAAAACCCAATTCAAAACAAACCCACCACAACCGTTAATCTCTGCCATTGTTGAAAAATTTTAAGGTTTTGGATGTGTTTCTTGCTCTGTTTTGGTTTGGAGGCAGAGAGAGATCTTTGATTGATTAATACCCAGCCACAACCATGGCCCCATGCTGCCACTGCACCACCACGACCCAAAACCCACTCCCACAAATCAAAACCCCACACCCATACCACCGGACCTCATTACAAATCAACCCAACAATCAACGACACCAACCCAAGCACGATCGCTGCCTTGGCCCAATCGGTCCACCCGATCCTCTGCTTGATCGTGTTGAAAGTCAAATTCGCGCCAATGACGAGCTGGTAAGCGATTCGGTTCCCGAGCCCAGTCTTGATGAACCTGCAGGTGAAGAAGAAAGAGAGTGTGATGAGCCACAGGATCGGATCTCCGAAGGCGGAGAACGTCAGCATCTTGGTGAGCACGGAGGAGCCAAGGTCGAGCAGGGCGACAGCGCCAAGAGAAACGAGGAGTGGGAGACAGAGAGACAGAGTGAGGTTTGAGAGGAGAGGATTCGGGTTTGAGGGTGAGAGTGAGAGTGAGACTGATGGAGAGATGAGAGAGAAAGTGGAATAAAAAAATAATAAAAACTTATGCCACAGCTGTTCGTACAGTGGCAAATTTGTGAGGATACTGTTCACATGTTGCAAAAATAATAAGATTTGGAACATCTGATAAAGGGAGTTTTTTGTGTTTGATGTGCCAAATGTGCCAAATATTTGGCATTTGGCACATTTAGCACGGCTGTTACGGATGCTCTTAGGATCCGTTTGGTTGAGAGGATAGAAAATGCAAAAAAGATAGAAAAGTGGGAGAATAAAAAATATTTTTGTTTCCCTCATTTATGTTTGGTTGGAAGGGTGGAAAAGTGGATAAATGATTTTTTTTTTTTTTTTGTTTTGTTGAAAATAAAGTTCATATAAATTGACCATCATGTCCCTATTAAATAAAATAAAAGGTAACACATTATACTTTTTTTTTTAATTAATATAGATAGACACTAATTATATATATATATAATATATATATATATATAAAAAGCATAACAAAATGTTAAAAAAAAAAAAGAAATAAAAAAAAAACCAACCAAAATAATGAGAAAATAAACATATGAGCACAAAAAAAAAAAAAAAAAAGGAAAGCTACAAATCTAGAAAAAGTTAAAGAAAATAAAAAAAGAAGAAAAGAAAAGAAGCTACGTTCAGACAAAAGAAAGGAAGAAAAAAAAAAAAAACCATCACGTCAGTAACAAAGAAAAAAAATCAAGGAAAAATTAAAAATAGAAGTCAACACATCAGTAACAAAGGAAGAAAAAATGAAAGGAAAAAATAAAAAGTCAACACATTGGAGACTTGAAGGTAAATTTTAAGGGTAATTTTGGAAGCTCATTTCATGAGTTTTTTCTTCTCAGTTTTCTCTCCATTTTGGAGAGAAAATTTTTTGGTGGACCAGGAGAGAAAACACCTGAGCCGCATCATTTATTTTCCTTCCTCCCACCCAACCAAGCACACTCTAAAAAAGTTTTTCTTCTTGTTTTCTCTCCAAAGTTTTTCATCCCCTCGATTTCACTTCCAAACAAACACATCCTTAAACTCATAGAACTCCATGGCTGAAACTCTCAAAGCAAAGCCATCTTCATTCATTGCCACAAAACACCACCACCATCACAGATTCATGGTAGTGAGTCTCCCTCTTTCTTCACCCTCTATTCTCACCATCCCTCTCTCTCTCTCTACTCGAGCTCAGCCTATGGGGGTTGAACCCATGATCACCATTACTGGCAATGGTGAACGACAGCGAAGCCACCACTGGTGGCCACTGATCTTTCTTCTCTCCCTCTCTATTTTTTATTTTATTTTTTGTTTGATCCAAAAGCTCACTTTTTTTTTAATTGTTTGTGCTTTTAGATTTGCTTGGGTTTGAGGATTGAGGATTTTTGGGTTGAGGGTTTAAGAAAGAAAATATGTTTGTTCTAGGTTTTGGAATTTGTTTCAAAAATGGATTTTGGGGTTTTGATGTGTTCTTGTGGCTATGGTGGGTGTGAAGCGACGGTGGGTATGGATCTTGCAGTTTTTGGCAGTGGTGGCTGAAAATTTTGTTGATTTTTCCAGGTTTGTGGTTGTGGTGGCTGGTGGTTTGTGGGTTGTTATGGTTTGGTGGATTTGGTATGAGTTTTATGGGTGATTCTTGATGGTTTGCAATGTGAATGGTGATGGGTCTTGGTGTTTTGCTAGGTTTGTAGTGGGGGTCTTGGTGTTTTGTTGGGTTTGGAGTGGGGGGTCTTGGTGATTTTTTATTTTATTTTTTATTTTTTATGGGTTGTGGGTAACGTTGGCAGGTAGCAATGTGGAGGAGTTGTTGGGTAGATCTTAGGGTCATAAATGAACAAAACCGATCATGAACAACTTGTACTCGGCTCGATAAAAAGCTCGTTCATGTTTGTCTGTTTATAAATAAACCAAGGTTAAGCCTTAGTTTTAGGCTCACCGAGCCCAAGTAAAAAAATTTGTTCACGAACAAGCTCATGAGCAATTAGGCTTGATACACAACAATTCAAGTATAGACTCATTTATAAGTTTATATGTGTTAGCTAAATATACTCATTACACATATCTTAATAATGACATGGCTAACATGAGACCCCTACTTATATTACCTTAATTTTTTCATTCACTTTAAAATTGATCAAGAAACACTTTAGACTATAGTTACATTTAAAAATAAATAAATAATTAAGTAGGTCATATATGATCCTTCTCTATCAATTATCTAAAGTAAAGTTAAGAAATATTTTAATATTTTCTCATTCATAATAGTTACAAATAGGTATTTTTCTAATCCTTCACCATCTAACGTGAATGTAAAAATTATATTTTGAACAATTGTTGAAGCTGTAAACAATGTATGATGAAGGAATGAATTTAATTATGTAAATTATTAATTTGAATAATAGGTAATCATAAGTAAGACTAGATGCATGGTAAAATAACTATACTATTTTCTTTTTCTTTTTTCTTAATTTTAGAGATTTAAGTATTTAGTGTACGTTTGGATAGAGTTTTGCATGTCCAGTGGTTTTTGGTGGGTCCCGTGCACTGTTTATGGGACCTGCAAGTTTTTTTTTTTTTTTTTTTTTCTTCAGAAAAACAACTTTAAAACTGGCTCTCACAGTACTATTCACACATTTAAAAATTATTTTGCTATAGTGTTTTTAGTAATAAGTGATATCCAAATAGACTCTTAATAATGTACTTTTTTTTAGACCTCAAGCTCAAAAACATGACTTGAGTTCGAGTTTGAGTTTGATATTAAGCTTGAGTTTGGCTTAACTAATTAATCAAGCCAAATTCAAGCTTTTTTGCTTTTCCACGAGCTCAAGCTCATAGCCAAACTCGAGCTTTTGATTTTTTCTGACGAGCCAAGTTTGAACATGCACTACTCGACAAAGTTTGGCTTGTTTACAGTCCTAGTAACTAGAACAATGGGAGAGAAGAGAGAATTTTTTTATATTATTTTACTAAGTTATATTTAAAAGTAAAAATCGGAATGTTAGATGAGTTGTAAAATGAGATGGTAAAATAAATAAAGTAAATTTTGAGGGTAGAAAATAAAACTTTTTTTTTGCATCCCGGATGCAAATGCTCTAATTATAAATAGAGGCCAAAACTCCAACAAAGCATAAGGACTACAAACTCACAGAGTCATTCTTGCTTTCCAGGTCCTAGTCTACTAGATAGCATACTTCTTCGTTTACTAATTGGCCAGACTCCACCCATGGCAACAAATATTGTACTGAAAAGAGTCACCAATTTATTCTTGGTATTGGTTCTAGCCACAGTCACATATTTAGCCAAAGCTGCAGAACTTAACGAAACCCAGCTATCCCTGTACTTCCAAGACATCTCAGCCTTTGGCAACCCCAATGCCACGGTGATCCCAGTTGCAGGTATTGCAGGCAAGGCTTGGACATTCACTCAATTTGGCACTGTCTTTGTCACTGATGACTATATCACTGAGACCTCAGATCCAAAGTCACCTGAAGTTGGGCGTGCTCAAGGCATGTATGTGACAGCCGGGTTGGATGGGTTGAATTCACATGTTATGATATCAATAGTATTCACAAACAAAGAGTACAACGGAAGCACCATACAAATACAAGGTGTTAGCAAGCAATTTGAGGCTGTTAGAGAGGTTGCAGTGGTGGCCGGAACAGGGAAATTCAGGTTTGCTCGTGGCTATGCTACTTTTGAGACATATTTCTTGGACATTCCTGCCCAATACTCGGTTATCCGGTGCAACGTCACTGTGCAACATTACTAGGCCTTTTTTGATGGTCATTAAGAAGAAATTGCCATGATAATAATTGGGACAGAGAGACTCAGTCCTTGCTTTTGCTAGCTTCCTTGATTTGTAATTTTATTGCTATTTGTTTGTTTCATAAAGCATTGACTATTGAGAATTGGGGCGCTTAGCCTGAGTAATGACCTTTTTTTTTTTTTTTTTTTGGGTGGCTGAGAAAACTTTAATCTCGGTTTCCCCTTTGTATTTATGGTTTTAAAGGCATAATATAATATAAATATATTTCTGTCCTGAGATACTGCACTTAATGTACGGGATTTCGTGTTTGATTTTTGCACAGTGTCACGGCCTTCTAGATATTGTTGACCACTTTGACCTTCCAAGTTCCTTTCACAACGCGGCTTTGAATACAAATTTTCAAAGTACGTAGTTTTGCAATTTGCAATATAATAGTATATCTTATGCTCCAGTACAGCAGTGAAATTATTCATCACAGCCTGCATTACCAAGAATGGTCCCTCAACAGCTCATGCCCAATCACGAGATCCATATCAGAGTATGTAATAAAAGTTGAGCTTAAACATTGTAGTTACGTCAATCAGTATCACTATATTGCATAAACATTTTAGAATTCTTCTCCTATAATTTCTAAGTTAATAAAATATATATTAAATTTCGTTCTTATCAACTTTTTTTTTTTTTTTTTATAGATAAAGTAGTAGTTGTGTTTTCATATCAACTAATTTTATAATTCATGTAATTTTTACCTTTTTTTTTTTTACATGAAGTTTTGAGAGATTTTAAAATTGGGAAAGATATAATTAAATATGTTGGAAATAAAGTTGTTTCACGTTATACAAATCTTAAATTAAGTTTGAATCCAAGAGAAATTGAGTTGAACTAAAACAATTTAAGAATGCTAAAATCAATTAATAAAAAAAAACCAAATTATTACACGTAAAAAAAATTAGATAATTTTTTTTTTTATCTTATCTTCATCTATTTCTTCTTAATTTGATTACAATTAATCCAAAATCTTTATCTTCATCTAATCTTCTTTTTTTTTTCTTTTTTTTTTTTTTTTTTTTTTTTTTTTTTTTTTCATTTAGGTTATATTACTACACCTATTAGCTACAATTTGTTTTGGATTAAACAAAAAAAAAAAAAAATCAATGTGAGTTGAATTAAAACTCTCTAAGTCTACTCTACTCCACTATTTAAGAATGCTAAAATCAATCAATAAAAACCCAAAATTAAGTGAAGAACTTCAAAAGGAAGGATTTGGCTTTTTTGGTGAGAATAGTTGTCTTCTTTTTATTTATTTATTTATTTTTGTGTTTCTATTTTCTATTAACGTAGTTCAAGTGTTACTTAAATTCTATGATTTTTAAAAATATTTTACATAATGCAATTCATCTCAATTATTAATGTATCTTTTGATTTGGTGTTCTTAATTGATTGTGCAGATTATTTCCTCACTTATGGCAATATCAAAATGGCTAGTCAATTAATTTATATGTAAACTTTTACATTTACATTGCAATACAATTTTTGCTTCTCTTCATGCACTTTTATTTATCTATTTTTGAAATTATTTTGATTGTGGTACCCCAGAAGGTTTGGACACTTACACACATGCACACATGCGCGCACACACACACACACACACAATTTATGAAAATTTTATTTCAGTCAAAATTTTGTCTCTGAATCTATTTGGGATGGAACTCATCTACCATATGAAATTAGGAGAACTATCTTCATTTTTTTTATGAGTTTCCATTAATGTAGTTCAATTATTGCTTAAATTATATGATTTTTTTAAAAAAAAATTTTAGATGATGCAATGCATCTTGATTATTGATATTATTTTTTGATTTAGTGTTCTTAATTGATTATGCAGATTATTTCCTCACTTATGACAACATTAAAATGGCTATGACTGGTAATTTATAAGTAAATATTTACACTGTAGTCTAAATACTTACATTTTTGTAATTTATGGAATTTGTTTTTGGTCATATATACAAGAAATTTATATATGATTAGCACTTCTGCTACTATACATGTTAGCAAGTATAATGTAAAGATTTTTAAGTGCCACACACACACACATATAATTAAATTACAATTTTACTACTAATAGCTTTTATAATATCATTTAAAAAAAAAAAAACTTACATAATATACATTTTCCATGTAACTTAATTTTTGAAAATATTTTTACTATTTTATTTGTTATTAAATTTGAGTATATTATCAAAATTTTTTTTTATTAAACCATGTATCGCACGGGCATAATACTAGTCTATATATCTATGTATATAATAATGGGTGAAGTTGAGAGAAACTCAAATTAGAATTCCAAGTTATAGTTCCAATTTTGCGTCATGTGTCCTAAATTATATATTCTTAAAGAGTTTTATTTCTTAATTTTAGAATCAAATGTGGGACTACATCATAAATATTCATCCAAGTGAGTTATTTTGTACAAAAACCAAAGAGCCTAGAATAAATAAATTGTAAAAAAAAAAAAAGTGCTTCACAATAATTTTTTTAAAAATGAAATTTTACATTTTGCACCTAATAATATCCTTACAAATTTTTTTAAAGAGTTAACAAAATATAAAAATGACTATTAATAGTATTTAAATTATATATATAGAAATTATATTATGTATCTTATTGTATATTTTTAAGTATATTCATGTATATGCATGGGGTTACAAGCCAGTATATATTAATAGGTAAAGTAGAGAAAAAATCCAATTAAATTTTAAATTGAAGTCTAATTTTGCGTCACATGTCTTATCTAATTTTTAATTTTTTGTGTCAAGTGATTTATTAGGTGCAAAAATCAAAAAGTTTAAATTCAATTAGATTTTAAATTAAATGTTAATTGGAATTCGATTTAGCAAAGTGCTGTGTCTCTTGCATTATTATTTCATTTTTTTTTAATTAATTTTTTGTAATTTTTTTTTAATATCCATGCCCACTTTCCATATTCCGTTTCCCGTTATAGTTACCTAGGCACTTTGAAGTTTGAACCAAGAGAACAATGAATCTACGTAAAAATAAATAAAAACAAAAAATCAGAGTAATTGTTCTCTCGAAAACAGCCCCAAATCCTATTATATTCTTCCGATTCTTTTCTTTGTTACTCAGGCGCTTTATAAAACGTTCTATCTTATTCTTACAGCTGGTTTGGTCACTTTAATTTCACCGATTTTGTATTCTCTGAATTTTAGTTTGTATATGTCTGTCTCTACTAATAATCACCCATTTTTCAAAAACAAAAATGTTGGTGCTTTTTATTAAATGCACAAAAATTGTTTGACAAAAGACCTTAGTGTTTTTTTCTTTGGATCATGCTAACGAGTGCCCTTAAGATAAGTCAATTACATAAAATAGTGACATATGTTCTTAACAAGTGAATTACATATGTCCTAACAATCTTCCCTTTTGGCAATTCGTGACAAAACCACATCAAACAAATGAACATATGAGAGAAGTCATAAATCACTCAACTTATATTTATTTGTTGAATACAATAAAATCTATCCTAACACAAATTCTTGAAAAACTTTGCAAGAAGAGAATTTATGGCAAGTAGACTTTGACAATCTGTATTTCTGAAACACTTTAAACAAAACTCATCAAGGCATCTTTGTGTGAAACAATAGAAATAATAGATTGCATATACGTAATAAGAAGCACGTGCATAAAGAGAGAAAAGAAGCAACACATGTAAGGGTAGGTGAAAGAAATATACATCAACATATATAAAGAAGATAAGTACAATGTATGTCAAAAATTGTCACAAAACCCATGTATAAGAATAAATGTATCTAAAATAGAGAAAAGACAAAGATACAAGTAATACTCACTACATCCCTAAAAAAAAAACACTCCCCCTAACAAAATGTCCTATACTAACTCTCCCTCTAAGAATGATTACTCTCATATCCAAAACTACTTTCTCTTTTTGTCACGAGTGACAAAGGGTAAGAGTGTCAAGTAGACATCTCATTGGTAGAGCTAGCATCTCCATCATCATCATCTGAAGCATCATCATCACCACCATCATCATCATTCTCAACCTCAGAATCAGAAGCAACTAGAGGAGGTGGTGAAGGAGAAGCCTCAGGAGCATAACCACCCATGGTCGCCTGTCGCCGTGTAATACGACTGACATGAACGTTCACCTGATACAACTCTATAGAGAGTGTATCAAGGCGAGCATCTATGCACTGCAGCTACGCCATGATGTCTCCTAGAGTCACATCCCCCATAGAAGAGGAATGAGTCGATGGGGATGGAGCAAAATGAGACGGAGCTGAACAAGAGGGAGGAGCTGCTGAATCCGACTGTCGTGACCTAAACTACGCCTCGCTATGTTTAACGGTAGCGTAGTCTATGGCACACATGACAGAAAAATGGTCGAAAGAGGGAAAGGGAACAGAAAAATGGCATAGAATCCGCGTGATAGCCGAAGGGAAAATGAGATTATCACGGGTAACCGTATCCCTATACACATCTAAGATAGAAAGAATAAAATGTGAAGGAAAATCTACAGTGAGGTGCTCTAACAAAGAAAACAAAAATCGAGTATGAGGTTCTGTGATAGAGTTATAGTGAGAGAGTGGGTACAAAACAAAAGTCATCACCATGTTCATGAATCTAGGACTTTTAGCAAAGGTCTTACATGGTGTAAACTGACGATCACCCTAATCTGTGAGATACTCATAGAAAGCGGAAATCATCTCGTCTTTGGACACAGTCCTTAGACGCTCAGGTAGTCAGGATATCTACCTTCGGAACATGAAGCACATCCGCAACAAGTAACGGTGTGACTACAATGCGCGTACCTCGAACGCGAGTAGAAAAGAGAGGTACTGAAAAATCGAATCCATGCATGTTGGAGTGAAACTCTTGGATTAGCATAGATGGACAAGTGACCAGGACATCACACAGTGACTCCCATCCCTGACTGTGAATGACAATGGGAAGGTCAGTGTCAGCGATGTCCGCTAAAATGACTCGACGTTCCAAATGAACACCTAGTCGAGAAAAGTTCTCCAAGAAGTCCTTTTGAGCATCCTCTTCACGGAACCAAATATAAGAAGGAGTAGGATCAGAAGAAGACGATGCCCTAGAGTGTAAAGGGTTCTGGGACGGAGCTGACTTACGCTTAAGTGCCATAGACACGACTAATGTAAACAGAAAGAGAGGGAAAGAAAGAGAGACAATTAGAAAAGCCCCAAAGCAATTCAAATATAACTAGTATATTGAAAAGAGAGTACGTATGCATGGGGAATGCATAAACATGTGATATGCAAAAGAAATTGTATCATGGGTTCAGCCCAATCTAATCCTACCAACACACAATCAATTTGCACACATCTAAATGCATGATAATATGTTATAATGCTTATGTGGTGCAATGCATGAGATTTTAAACTCATTTAATCAAAAACCCATCCAAAAATTTCAACAACAACTCATTAATTTTGAAAAACCCCAACATTTTTCAAAAACCCCAAAACCTAGGTCTAAATGCATGAAAAATGAGAGAAAAAGAACACATACAAAGTGATTTGAAGCAAGGAAAGGCCAAAAATCACGTGGGTTGAAGATCTTGGATGTATTTAATACTTCAAGAAACTATGTTTTAAGATCAAGTGTTGAAAACATGCAAGTCTGTCCAAGATTCAAGCTAAAGAAGTGTTGTTTATTAAAACTCGACAGCTAGCTATCCATCGAGCTTAAGAAGTTTTTCTAGCCACCTAGCTCGACAGCATCTCGACAGACAGGTATCTGTCGAGTTTTATGAAAAAAAGAATTTCAGTTCTGTTTTGACTCTAATCCGTGATTATGTGTATGAGCTTTCTTTTCTTCTAACCCTAGACATATAAAAGGATTATTTTAAGGGCCGTCAAAGTATTCACAAGTTGCACAAGTTTTGAGAATAGTTTGTTCAAGCAGATTGTGACTAGAGACAAAATTTTGCCATAATTCATCATTCTTGTGAAGAAGTTGCTGTGTATGTGCACCGTAGGGTTTTGTGACCAAGCATCTTTTTGGTCTTCATCGTGTGGATGAACTGAAGAACTTTGCAGCCAACAACCTTCTCTAGTTGGTGATTGAAGTAGCGTACTGGGATCCGCGCAATTGGTTAGTCATGTACTTGGGAGCCATATATTAAAAGGGAAATTGTCATTACAGAACAAGTCCAATTGGGTATTGGGGTAAGGGTTCAACTGTAGGTTGGTATAAGGTATTGAGATTCCTTTACTTGTAACCGCTTGTTGTGATAATAGTGGAATTTCGGAAGTGGTGACCTGAAAATCACCCGGTGGGGTTTTTGCCGTTAGGTTTTCCCCATTCGTAAACAAATCACCGTGTCAAATTTATTCTGTTGCATGCTTAGATTATTGGTGATTTGTTTGTGCTACCGCGTATTTGCATGTTAATTTGATTAATTAATAAACTTGGCTAATTAATTAATTAATTAATCACAAAGGGTCAATTTGTTTTTTGGCCTATCAGAATATAACTAGGAACATGATTTAACTTACGATTTAAGTATCTAATTTTGTTGCCAAAAGTTATGTCTAGGATCATCACGGTTTGTCATTTGTGGATATAAGGCCTTTTTGGTAGTTATCTTAATGCACCTATAACTAACATCTAATCTAAGGTATGATTTTCATCTATATGTGTGTGTGCTAGGGGGGGGGGGGGGTTATGAGGTTTCTCCTTACCACTTACAATGTATCTTAGGCTGCTAATAAGTGCTCTTGGCTATAGTTTATTCAAATTTTATATGCAAAGTTTAGAGAAAATACAATTAGATTCTACAATTGAAGTCCAATTTTGCACCATATGTCCTAAATTATTTAGTTCTAGAGAGAGTTTTATTTCTTAATTTTGGAGTCAAATGTGGGATCACATCATAAATATCTATCCAAGTGAGTTATTGCATACAAAAACCAAAGAGTTTAGAATTAATGAACATAAAAAAATTATAAAAAAATGGACAATTTACATATTTTATCTAATAATATTCTTACAAGACATTTTAAACAGTTAAAAAAAAATATATAAGAATGATTATTAATAATATTTAAATTATATATGTAAGAATTATACTATGCATCTCAATGTATATCTTTTAAGTATATTCATGCATATGTTTGGGGTTACAAGCTAGTCTATATATATAATAATAAGTGAAATTGAAAGAAACTCAAATTAGAATTCCAAATTAGAGTTTCAATGTTGCGCCATGTGTCTTAAATTATTTATTCTTAAAGATTTTTATTTCTTAATTTTAGAATCAAATGTGAGACCACATCATAAATATTTATCCAAGTGAGTTATTAAGTACAAAAATCAAAGAGTCTAGAATCAATGAATCATAAAAAAAAAAAAAAAAGAAGTTCTTCACAATAATTAAAAAAAATAAATAGACAATTTACATTTTATACATAATAATATCCTTACAAATTTTTTTAAAGAGTTAACAAAATATAAAAATGACTATCAATAGTATTTAAATTATATATATATATATATATATATAAATTATATTATACATCTTATTGTATATCTTTAAGTGTACCATGCATATGCATGAGGTTACAATTTAGTATATAATAATAGGTGAAACTGAGAGAAAGTCAAATTAGGATTCTAAATTAGAGTTTCAATTTTGTACCATGTGTCTAGATTTATGTAGGCACCACATTATAATTATCATTCCAATTGTTCAATTCAAATATGAAATTCGAGTCTAATTTTGCTCCATCTATCTAAATTTAAGTGGGACCATGTTATAATTATCCATCAATGACCATTCTGATTAAAACAAACATTGTGCTCTTTTTTTCTTTTCTTTTTTTCTCTGCTATAACACGTTAGGTTAACCTCCCCTGTCTAGAGCATTTTATGTTTAAAGGTTGTGCTTTTTTTTTTTTGGCCAAATAAAACCTTCTTAATAGTGTCAAATCAGTTTTTTAGTACAAAAAACAAGGAGCTGACTGTTTTAATTTTTGTGCAGGAATTTATACCACTTAGAAAACCGAGTGGCCTAATGTGTTAAAACTTAAAGAAACAGAAGGAAGTGGCAAACATAAAGATCATTTCTCTGTATATAATTACATATTGCTTATAATCTGCTATGGACGAACAAAATAGAGGGCGGCCAAGTACTAGTGATTCTGTACAACAGTCTAAACTGTGAGATCGATTATGGTCTCTTAAGATTCCGCCAAGGCTGAAGACATTTTTGTGGTGACCAAATACTGATTCACTCCCCCACGAAGATAGCACTGTTGCGATGAGGTATTTTATAGGATCATTTCTGTAATAATTATAATGAAGTCCCACAGGATACTCTTCATGTATAATGGCATTGTCCACGTTCAAGGGGGGTTTCGTCCATTCCATATATGTCCTAAACTACTCCAACGTTCATACATGATGAAAATTTATATTGGTCATATTTTAGTAATTTTACATGATGCCAGACGTTACACCAAGAATTTTGATGGGTGTAGACATGTAGTTTTGCTTTGTCCCATGTAAGTTCATGGCTCACTTACTAGCTCAATTAATATGCTCGCCATGTGGACTCTTTTCAGGTGTGGATGGAATAGCTTTAACCATATTGCTTGATTAAGCTTCAACCATATTCCTATGTAATGAAAGTTATTGCTATTTTCACTCCAAAAAAAAAAAAAAAAAAAGACCAAAAGAGAGAGAGAGAGAGATCTGAGGGTTACCACTTATCACCCTTTCGCCTGTGTCAAATTGCTGAAACAACTTTTGGTAAATTTTTAATTTTTACTTTTTAAATTTGGGTATTATATATGATTTTTGTTTGAGTAATTGTTAGATAATTGTTTCTTTTTTTGGGGCTAATTTTGTAACAACTATTACTTTTAATGTGTCTACATTTCTTTTTTCTTTTCTACTTTTACAATGACAAGTTTTTAGCTTGCAATTGTTATGGTTTATGATTGTTGGGTATTCCTACAATTAATGCACTAAATTCTATGATAAACGAATTATTTGAATTTTTCATTATCTACTCTCATGTACTGATAATATATGTTTAATGTATTGCTACAGTCTTTTCTAAGCAATTTCCATACTTATTAAGGAGTTGTGATGTGGAAGATTTCAAGAAAGTAATGAAGCATCTAACTCAATACATCTACGATCAATTATTTAAATAATCAATCCGTTTTTATTGCTATTGGATGCATTTTGCAATATCGCATCTATGATTCTTATTGGGTGGTATTTCTCATCTATTAAATCCAAATAAATGTAACTTTAAATTTTTGTTTTTGCTTTTGTTTGTATTTGGTTATTTTTGTTTATAATTTTGTATCATCCGTTTTAGTGAAGTAGGTTTTAGAAAAGATATTTGTGATCCATAGTTGATTTAAGGGTTGAGTCTGAATTCGGTAAGGAAAGGGCGTAAAACCCATGTTTTACATCATCCAAAAAGAAATTGCCACAACAATTTTTTACTTAAAACTCAATAGATCCTACTATACATAATAACATCTTATTAAACTCACAGTTAAGTTGGATTTTCAAATGGGTATTAGAATTAATTGAGTGTAGTTGTGCCTATTCTTTAATACATGTAATATGATGAAGTGGCATGTTGGGATTGGAGGGGTAAAACTTCATTTTTACACCACATTTTTATAAAATTTAATCTCTTAAGGCTTCAGTCCCAATGCTATTTTGACTTATCGAGGTCCCTTGGCAATTGGGAAAAATGAGTTTTTTATTTTTATTTTTAAAGGGCAAACTTAAATATATTTTGTTTTTGTTTTTATTGCATATTTCTTTTATAGTTTTAACAATATGGCTTTAAATATCATTAATGATGCATTGCCATTATGGGATTCCTCTTAGAGATCAGCATTAGGTGTTGTGAAAATATGTCATTTTAACACATCAAAAACCTACTTTATCTTTTTATGTATTATCGAAAACAAAAAGGCACATAATTTGGCTCTTTCTGATGATAGTTAGAGTTTATTCTCTAATGAAAATTTGAAATTAGTGTGTATATTCGATCAAAATTTTATATATTTAATTGTGATCATTCATAAATGTAACTGTCTAGTGTAATAAGAAACTTGACATAACCAATTTCATGAAAATTGAAAGGAAAAATCATTCTAGTATCTTCAAATGTCTAGATCAAACTAATGTTCTATATGTTTAATAATCTAAGTTAACATCAATAGTACTATTACAATTGAAAATTCGCACGGGGTTACATACTAGTTAATTGTAACCAGTTAATAACTTGTGCAATACAGTGCAATTAAAAGTTTAACAAAATATGATTTTATCTTTCCTTTATGTCTTGAATAAATATGAAATTTGATAATTATGGTAGTTATAAATAACCATTATAATGATTGTGTTTGTATAAGAAAATATATATTCTAACATTTGAAGAAAATATGGTATGTCAATATTTTAATTAAAAGTTCAAATGTAGAATAAAACTAGTTGGTAACTCATGCAATGCATGAAAAGTAATATAATATAATTTTTTCTTCCATTTTCCTTCTCCCATGTATGTGCATATGTTTGTTTATAAAATAAAATATATATATAATTTCTTCTCTTTTTTATATTTTATTATCTAAAGATTAAATTTGATCATTATGAAAGTTATTAATAGGTAAATATTATGATTTTGTTTATATATAGAAATATATATTCTAATATTAGGATTATTATGATTGTATTTATATATAAAATTTATATATATATATATATGTATATATATATATATATATATATTCTAACATCTAAAGAAAATGACCTATCAAGATTTTAATGAGAATTTTAAGTTCAATTAAAAACATATATGAGAATTATGATGTATAAAATTATGAGGTCTTAAAAATTTATATAACAATGAAATGGGAATAGAAGATTACCAATAAAATTGAAAAGTCCAATACCAAAGTCACTCTTAGAAACTAAATTTCAAGGCACTATTCATTGCAAAACTGGAAAGTTGAATGAGATTTAAAGGGAGAAATATATATATATATATATATATATATATATATATTTATATATATTTCAAGTTATATCTAGTGTAACTTTAAGCAATATTACACCAGGTAACATTGCTTAAAGTTACACCAGGTATAATTAGATGTAAATTTCGATAAATCATCTTTGGATTATGTTATTTTTGTGTATTTTCCATACTTACAAAATTTAAAGATGATCAAAAATCGATAGTCATGTCATCAATCAATTGTTTAAATTCAAGTTTTTGTAATTTAAAATAATGCATAAAATATGAGTTTAAGAATCGAATAGTAAATTAAATTTGATTGCCATGAAATTTGACATGCATGTTAAGAACATATAAAATATATAATTCAACGGCTGGATTTTTAAAATATGAATTCAAAAACAAGTTATTGAGTGGTGTAATTCTAAACAGGAGTAACTTAAACTCAATTCATATATAACAGCTTAAAATATATAGTCAGTAGTTGAAATATATATAGCAACTTAAACACACACACACACACATATATATATATATATATATATATATATATAATAAGTTGATAGTTGGGGAAAAAAAATGTTTAAATTCTGAATATTTTCGTTAAAAAAATAACTTTTTTGAGCTATAAGGTGGGATGGATAATATTTAGCACTCTTTTCTTAAAAAAAGAAACATTATAAAGAGTCTTCTTTTATTGGGTAATAATTGAACCATATGGTCAACCCACCGAAAATCCTATAGTATCTCAAAAAAATAAAAGACCAAAAATTTCTTCCTGCCGTCACTCAACTCTCAAAAGTACGAGTATGCTACGGAAGTTTTGAACCGCTGTGCAAAGAAAAGGTACAAAAGGGCATCCAGTCATATTTGGCGGCAATTTAAATATTCTGAGGGTTTATTTAAGTTCCATATAATGCCCAGAATTTTGAAAATCAACTTTGAAAAACAAATAATACAGCCAAAAAAAAAAAAAAAAAAAACTTTGAAAAACAAATGTGGCAGTCACTGATAGCAATGGTCAAAATTGGCATGGCGAAAAATAAAATGGCAGTTGAAAAGTGGAAACTAGTACAAAAGGAAAATGGACTATTAGGCCAAAATGTTAGATTTAAGGGGGCCAAAAAGTTTTTTTTTTTTTTTAAGAAAAACAGAAAAAGGAAAGAAAGAAAAAGGTTGCACAAGGACTTTTCTTTACTTTAGCTGTTATATTTGGTGCCACATTTGATTAAAGAATAAAATGCCCAAATCTAAAAACCCTTTTCCTCGTCGGACAAAGTTTTTCTTGAGAAGAAATTGCATGTATATTTGTATCTATAAATCATATAAGTGAGTTTCAATTAGTTCAACTGATAAAATCTCTGATGGTTGAATAAAAAATTTAGAGTTCAATCCTCACTTACACCAAAAACCAATTACTAGCTTGGTTTGATGATAAATAACTATTATCAGGAGTGAACGCTATAAGTTGAAACTCTCTAAAAAAAATTAAAAAAAAACTACATATCTGAAGACGTTTTGTAAGTAATTGACTTCTTTATATTGTGCTACATAAGTTTTGGAACTTCCACAACATCACCAACATTTATTTTTACTTATTTAAGTTTTATTTTTTAAGACACTTAATTTTATTTTTAAGGGAAAATTTAATGGATGCCTTAAAGACATTAGTTTAGAAACTATTTTCAAAAATATTTTTATGGGATAATGATAAAAAAAATTAATTTTTTTGATGGCTTTTTATATTTCTCATAATAGTGGTGATAGAACTTTCCTAATATGTTTTATTAACAATTGTCCTAAAGGCATCCATTAATATAACCCTTATTCTAATTATCATCTCTGCCAAATACACCACCATTTGATAACTCTAAAAGGGACAGGTAAATCCATAATAAAGAAAACTACACTACGTCTGACCCGTTCATAAATCCGTATGCACGCATATATAATTGGGCTGTGGCCATGTGGTACGTATGCATATTTGCTAGCATGGGGCTTAGGCACCTGCAAAGGTTTATATTAAAAATATTTCAAAAGATAAAAGTCCCAAGTTTTACTAATTTTTCTCACTCGAATTAATGTATATATCAAACTTTCAATACTTCAACGTCACTGCTGGTGACTAATGCTTATGAGATCCTTTAAGTAGTTGTTTTATCATAGGCAGTGTTATATGCGGTGGAGGAATTTTACCTGAAACAAGGTTTTTCTCCAAACTTAACTTATCTTGTATCTTTTTATTAAATGTGAATTTTGAAAATCAAATTATGTGATTAAATTTTCTTTATAGTCTTGATACTCATATTAATTTTGTTCAAATTGGATGTTATTTACTATTCAATCAATAAATTTATTTTTTATGCATAATTTTATACAATAAAACTTGAAATTTTCATAGCATGGAGGATATAATAAAAACATGTAATCCAATGGTTTGATTTTTAAAATTTACATCCAATAAAGAGATATAGAAGAAGTATGGAGGGTTTCACCTTTTCCTTTTATGTGCAGTATTTTGCTTAATGAAAATCACACCATTTCTGTTGTTTTTGGATGATTGCAGGAAATTTATGTTGGGGAAAAATGAATTGAAATGTCAACTCAAGGTATAGGTTGTAGTTATGTTTCCACACCCTATATTGACTAGAGTTTTAGCTATAGTGTACATATAATGAACTATACTAGACCAGACATAGTATACTCTGTGTTGGAACATTTTAATATTAAATAATTAAAATGAGTAAATGTTATAAAATAAATGTAAAGATGTGGAGTGAATATGGAAGATGAAAAGTTGTGAAAAATGTTTAATCCCACATTGAAAAGGAGAGAGACTTTTTTATTTTTTTTAATTGTGGTGATTAATGGGCTAACATGAATTGTCTCAGATATTGGGCTAGATACGTGCGCAAGGGGGAGGTGAAGAGTGGAGGTATTAATATCCAACAATTAATCTTGTAACACCCATTACATCAGAATAATTGGACCTAATTAATTAGAATAAATTGGGTAGTAATTTTGTAAGGCCCATTGAGCCTATAAATAGACTCATTCAGACCCAATCCAAGTTACTGCAATTCACAATACACACTAAAAAAATAGAGAGATTATTGGCAAGGAAGGGTGTTCTTTCTGGTGGAGCTTTGGGCTTGAACACTTTGTGCAGAGGTTGTTCTAGCCATACAACACTTGTTGGGCTGTTGTATCCTGGGGGGGACAAGTCAGAGAAGGTCTGCACCGGTTACAAGAGTTAGCCAACCAAGGGCTTGAATCTCCTTAAAGAGAGCGAGTGCCGCGCCTTAGTCCAAATAGTGTTGTGTATTTCCTTTCTTTATATTAATAATATTCAGAAGTACTATTCAGTTTCTCTTTGTGTATTATTTCCATTATTATTGTGTTTGCACAAACAATTTTAAGGAGATTCAAACACATGGAGTCTTCACAAGAGAAACCAAATGAGCCTGTTGGAGATCTCAACAAGCCCTTTCGCTTTAAGGGAGCCCATTTCAAGAGGTGGAAAGGAAAGGTCCTCTTCTACTTAAGTCTTCTCAAAGTCTCCTACATCCTCACTGACAAGAATCCGTCAAAAGTTCCTACCGATGAGATGAGTGAGGAAGAATATATTCTCCATCAAGAAAAAATAGATAAGTATACAAAAGATGAATATAATTGTCGCTCTTATCTATTGAATTGTCTTGCCGATCATTTCTATGATTATTATGATACAACTTACAATTCTGCTAAGAAAATTTGGAAGGCTTTACAAAGCAAGTATGATACCGAGGAGGCAGGTGCAAAGAAGTATGCTGCTAGTAGATTTTTCCGTTACCAAATGGTGGATGGAAAATCGGTGGTGGATCAAGCACAAGACTTCCAAATGATTGTGGCAGAATTGAGATCCGAAGGCATAAAGATTGGAGACAATTTGGTGGTAGCTGGCATAATTGATAAACTACCACAATCTTGGAGGGAGTTCCAAAAAACTTTGCGGCACAAACAGAAGGAGACATCCTTGGAGACTTTGATCACACGCATCCGTGTGGAGGAGGAGGCTAGAGGACAAAATGCACTCATGACACAAGAGAGCAATGGTAATTCCACCACAAAGGTAAACCTTATTTCATCCAATAATAATATGCCCAAAAATCATTTTCCTAGAAATGTTCAATTGAAGCCTAAAAAAAGAGCCTTTAAAAATAATAATAGACCTCAAGGAAGGGGAAACCCAAATAAAAATTACAATAAGAACCAAGGACCCCCTTCACAAGATCAATTTAATAGATCCTGTTTTGTTTGTGGCAAGAGTGGGCATATTGCTCGATTTTGCAAATTTCGGAAACGTGAATCTGTCCCGCAGGCTAACGTAACCGAAGAGCCTTTAGTGGCTATGATTACAGACATCAATATGGTGCAATATGTTGAAGGGTGGTGGGCAGATTCCGGTGCTAATAGGCACGTCTGCTATGACAAGAATTGGTTCAAATTGTACACTCCTTTTGAAGAAGAAAAAACTGTTATGCTTGGTGACTCTAGTAAAACCAAGGTTCTTGGGAGTGGAGAGGTTGAATTGAAATTCACTTCTGGACGTGTGCTAACATTGAAAGATGTACTTTACACTCCGTCCATGAGGAAGAATTTGATGTCAAGTTTTTTGCTTAACAAGGCTGGCTTCAAGCAAACTATGGAATCTGATAATTATGTAATCACAAAAAAGGGATTATTTGTGGGCAAGGGTTATGCTTGTGATGGAATGTTTAAATTGAATGTTGAGAATAATAAAGCATCTACTAGTTCAGTTTATATGCTTTCTTCTATTAATTTTTGGCATGCTCGTTTGTGTCATATAAATAGTAGATATGTGGGAATCATGAGTAGTTTAGGATTAATTCCAAGACTGTCAAAAGATTTTGAAAAATGTGAAACTTGTAGTCAAGCTAAGATTACAAAAAGGCCTCATAAAAATGTTGTAAGAAATACCGAATTGCTTGAGTTAATTCATTCCGATTTATGTGAATTTGAGAGAATTTTAACTCGTGGAGGAAATAGATATATTATCACTTTTATTGATGATTTCTCAAAATATACAACTATTTATTTGTTGAAAAATAAAAGTGATGCTTTTGAAAAATTTCAAGATTTTTTAAAAGAAGTTGAAAATCAATTCGGTAGAAAAATAAAAAGAATAAGAAGTGATAGAGGCCGTGAGTATGAATCAAGTGCATTCAACTCATTTGCTCAGTCTTTGGGAATTATCCATGAAACTATTGCACCATATTCACCTGCTTCTAATGGTGTGGCTGAAAGAAAAAATAGAACTTTAATGGAGTTAACAAATGCCATGTTAATTGAATCTGGTGCACCTTTACATTTTTGGGGTGAAGCTATTTTAATTGCATGTCATGTTTTGAATAGGGTGCCACATAAAAAGTCACACACCACACCTTTTGAGATGTCGAAAGGACATAAGCCAAATTTGGGATATTTGAGAGTATGGGGTTGTCTTGCTTATGTAAGGCTTACTGACCCTAAAATGCCTAAATTAGGTATAAGAGCTATTACCTGTGCTTTTCTTGGTTATGCGATTAATAGTGCAGCCTATAGATTTTTTGATCTTGAAAACAAAATAATTTTTGAATCTGGTGATGCAATTTTTCATGAAGAAAAATTTCCTTTTAAATTGAAAAATAGTAGGGGTGAAGAAAATATTTTGTCACAACCTAGTTCTTCTACTTCACATTTTCAAAATCAAGAAAATTTTGAAATGGAACCTAGAAGGAGTAAAAGAGCTAGAGTTGAAAAGGATTTTGGTCCTGATTATTATGTTTTTAACATTGAGGAAAATCCCCAAAATTTAAAAGAGGCTTTAACATCACCTGATGCCATATTTTGGAAAGAGGCTGTAAATGATGAGATAGAATCTCTAATTTCTAATAGAATTTGGAAATTAGTAGATCTTCCACCGGGTTGTAAGACCATAGGTTGTAAATGGGTCTTTAGAAAAAAGTTGAAACCGGATGGGTCAATAGATAAGTTTAAAGCTAGACTTGTTGCAAAAGGCTTTAAACAAAAAGCTGATCTTGATTTCTTTGATACATTTTCTCCGGTAACAAGAATTACATCTATTAGATTATTAATTGCCATTGCTTCAATTTTTGATTTGAAAATTCATCAAATGGATGTAAAAACTGATTTTCTAAATGGGGACCTAGAGGAAGAGATTTATATGGACCAACCCGAAGGCTTTGTAGAGCTTGGCCAAGAAAACAAGGTATGTAAGCTAACTAAATCCCTATATGGCTTGAAACAAGCACCTAAGCAGTGGCATGAAAAGTTTGATTCCTGCATGATTGAGAATGGTTATAAATCAAATGAATGTGATAAATGTATTTATTCTAAATCATGGAATAATTTACATGTTATTATTAGCCTCTATGTGGATGATATGTTAATTTTTGGCTCAAATATGCATGTTATAAATGAAACAAAAAATATGCTTAAAAGCCATTTTGATATGAAAGATCTTGGTGAGGCTAATTTTATTTCGGGCATGAAAATTACAAAAACATGTGATGGAATATATCTTGATCAATCACATTACGTTGAGAAAATATTGAGAAAATATAATTTTTATGATCACAAAAGTGTAGCTACTCCTTTTGATTCTAGTGTTCATTTATTTCCTGTGAATAATGATAATGAGATTTTTAATCAAAAGGATTATGCTAGTATCATTGGTAGTTTGCGTTATGCTACTGATTGTACTAGACCTGACATTGCATATGCAGTAGGAGTGCTTAGCAGATTTACTAGCAAACCTAGTAAAGATCATTGGCTAGCTATTGAGCGAGTTATGAAATATTTAATTGGTACCAAAAACTATGGCTTATTTTATAAAAAGTACCCTGCTGTGATTGAAGCTTTTAGTGATGCCGATTGGAATACTTTGTCAGGTGATTCTCTCTCTACCACTGGTTATATTTTTACCTTAGGTAGTGGTGCTATTTGTTGGAAATCTAAAAAGCAAACAATAATTGCTAATTCAACAATGGAAGCTGAATTAATAGCATTAGCTTCAGCCAGTGAAGAGGCAAATTGGCTCAGAGATTTGTTATATGAAATTCCCCTTTGGGAAAAGCCAATTCCACCAATATTAATTCATTGTGATAGCAATGCCACAATTGGTAGAGTTAAAAACCGTTACTACAACGGTAAATCCAGACCTATAAGAAGAAAGCATAGTACCGTGCGATCTTATTTGAGTAGTGGCATTATAACTGTGGATTATATTAAATCTAATGATAATCTTGCAGATCCATTTACCAAGGCCTTGGCAAAAGATAGAGTCTGGAATACATCGAGGGGGATAGGACTAAAGTCCATAGAATCATGAGCCATGTATGAGGATACCCAACCCAAGGACCAGAGATCCTGAGAATTGGGTTCAATGGGAAAAACGAATCATATGATGGTCGTAAGAAATGCACTATTTATTTTTTTTAAATTATTTATTCTGTAAATAATTTTTTAATTGTTCATCCCTATGATGTAAGTGCATTTATCCTGTAATGTGGAAAGGTTGAGTAAAAAACTCTTAATGAAATTTGTAGCTCGTATGAGTGGGGTGTCAGAATTGCAGGAGCACCCTTGACAAATTTCACCTATGTGAGTGTGGGGGTGGGGCCGCTCCCTATGAGATTTGGACTTAATCTCAAATACACTCATGAAACTGGGATCAGCACATGGCCGTAAAGTGCTAGCTATAAAAGCTCATGTCAACACCTGGGTTGTTATGTGTAAGCAGTGATGTTTAATTTCCCTAAAGCAGTCCTAGTTCAAGTCGGAGACCACTACGACTCTGGAATTGAGATCGCTGTTTTACTAAGTGAAGGTTCAATGTAGAGGACACCTTCATGATGCATAGTGACCCATCTTTGCCTGGTAATCTCTCTTTAACTAAAATTTAATATTAAAATGAGTGGGGGATTGTTGGAACATTTTAATATTAAATAATTAAAATGAGTAAATGTTATAAAATAAATGTAAAGATGTGGAGTGAATATGGAAGATGAAAAGTTGTGAAAAATGTTTAATCCCACATTGAAAAGGAGAGAGACTTTTTTATTCTTTTTAATTTTGGTGATTAATGGGCTAACATGAATTGTCTCAGATATTGGGCTAGATACGTGCGCAAGGGGGAGGTGAAGAGTGGAGGTATCAAAAATGGAAATGAATCAGCCCCTTGGATCCTCCTACTTGACAGCCCATTCAGAATAATTACCATATCCGTTGGTGAGTAAATGGCCCGAATTAATACTCCATTTTTATTATGGACAATGAAGAGCCATTAACCCACTTAATGGACTATCCGTTTGGGCCTATTCATTCTTCAGAAACTCCTCATCTCACCATTAATTGTGTAACTCCAGCCCATCAGATTAATATCCAACAATTAATCTTGTAACACCCATTACATCAGAATAATTGGACCTAATTAATTAGAATAAATTGGGTAGTAATTTCGTAAGGCCCATTGAGCCTATAAATAGACTCATTCAGACCCAATCCAAGTTACTGCAATTCACAATACACACTAAAAAAATAGAGAGATTATTGGCAAGGAAGGGTGTTCTTTCTGGTGGAGCTTTGGGCTTGAACACTTTGTGCAGAGGTTGTTCTAGCCATACAACACTTGTTGGGCTGTTGTATCCTGGGGGGGACAAGTCAGAGAAGGTCTGCACCGGTTACAAGAGTTAGCCAACCAAGGGCTTGAATCTCCTTAAAGAGAGCAAGTGCCGCGCCTCAGTCCAAATAGTGTTGTGTATTTCCTTTCTTTATATTAATAATATTCAGAAGTACTATTCAGTTTCTCTTTGTGTATTATTTCCATTATTATTGTGTTTGCACCAACACTCTGTCAGCAAATGGAGTAGATACACAAGTAACCCAGGGGAAGATCACCAAAAGGCAATACTTAGGGTTTTGAGGTATTTAAGATATATCTTAAACTATGGATTGCACGACACTCGGTATCCAACTGAACTAGAGGGGTACAGTGATGCTAGCTAAATATCTGATATGAAAGACACAAAATGTACTAGTGGATATGTCTTTATGCTTGGTGGTGTAGCTATATCTTGGAAATATTACAAACAAACATGCATTGCTAGGTCCACAATGGAATTAGAGTTTATCATGTTTGATAAAGTAAGAGAAAAAGCAGAATGACTTTGTCTTTTCTAAGAGGATATGCCAATGTGGACGAAACTTGTGCCTCCAATTTGTATACATTGTGATAGCCAATCAGCAATTGATAGGTGCTATGATTTAAATAATGCTCCCAAGTACAGGATTGTTGCAAAGTAATAACTTGGTAGGTTCGAGGTCGAATCCACAGGGAAAAGGGAATTGATTAGCAAACCACAAGAGAATAAAACTAAAATAATAAAGTTTAATTCAAGATATTTTTGATGGTTTAGTAAAGTTAATTTAAATTGAGAGAAAATAACAATATATTAAGGCGCTAAGGTTTAGGGATCCACACACAACACATCTATTGGTAGTCTTAACAATATTTATTTTATAACTCAACTAAAATTCATACAAAGGATGATCTTAGTCGGATGATTTAACAATAAAAACTCAAGAATTAATTGTCTAATTTAGTTTCATGAAATTGATTGATTTAAGACAAAACAAAACTAGTGAATTAGTTCACAAGGAATACTAAGCATTTAACGTACCCGGAGTTTAAAATAAATCAAAGAATTATACAAAACTAAATACTTTTCTAGATGAGTAAATCAATCAAAAACATAATAACATAAGCATTAAAACCATAAAATAATTGTTAAGAACATACCAATAAATGATTGGGTTTCACCCCTTGCCTTAGCAATGATTCTAGCAAGCCATAACACAAATAAAACTCTAAAATTGTAAAGAAACTTTAATAAAATCTAAATTTCATTCTACAGATCTCCCCTGAATTTTTCCCTAAAGAGCCTTTAAATAGGTCAATGAATCCTATTACAAGTTGAATTCCCGTTTCAAGAAAATCCCAGGTTTTTAGGCTTCACTTAACCTACATTTTCGGCCCATTTAACTTCAGAATTCGGACTTTCGGTAAACTACAAAGTTGTAGCCCTTTACGCCGAGGGCTTCGGTTTCCTCTTTGATAACACATCGTTGTGTTGTCCTTGTGTTTGCATCTCTCTTCCCTTAATCTTTGCCTTTTATTTTCTAATGTGGATGTGATTTTAATTGACTTAGATTGTTTACCAATTCTATTTATAACTTGTGTTCATTTTCCAGACACTTGTTGTTTGTCATAAAGCTTGAATTGGTTATTTTGTAATTGGGGATCTAAACGTTCAAGGGTGTTTTATACATTATTTGAACTTTCAATTGGTATCAGAGCAGGTACACTTTTATTGGTTTCATTACCATAGTGTGATCCTTGACCCCATATTGAGATGGATCGGTCTCAATCCCTAAATGCACCTCCATATTTTGATGGTAGTAATTATGCTTTTTGGAAGGTTCGCATGAGAGCATTTTTATGTTCCATTGATGAATCAGTTTGGGATGCTGTTGATATAGGTTGGACCAGGCCTGAGGAAGCCAAATCCACATGGGATAAGGTAGCACTCGCCGCATCTAATGCTAACAGCAAAGCACTTAACATGATTTTCTATGGTGTGTCTCCAAATGAGTTTCACAATATTTCTCACATTACCGTTGCCAAAGAAGCATGGGAGATATTGGAGACCACCTATGAAGGCACGAAAAAAGTGAAAGACACCAAGTTGTAGATGCTAACCACTCGGTTTGAGGAGCTCAAAATGAGTGAGGATGAGTCCTTTGACTCTTTCTACAGCAAACTGAATAAGGTGGTTGTCAGCAAGTTCAATTTAGGGGAGAAAACAGAGGATTCTAAAATAGTAAGGAAGATCCTTCGATCATTGCCGGAAAACTTTCGTGCTAAAGTGACAGCGATTGAAGAGCGCAAGGACCTTGATGACATTAAAGTCCAAGAGCTGATTGGTTCCCTTCAAACTTATGAAATGTCGTTGCCCACTCAACGGAAGAGCAAATCTCTTGCTCTTAAGACCATTAATGAAAAGTTGGAAGTCCATGACTCATCGGATGAGGATGTGATTGACAATGATGTTGCTTACCTTGTGAAAATTTTTCGAAAATTCTTGAAATTCAAGAATAATGGCAAATTTGGTGATAAAGGGAAATTCCAAAGTTTAGGAAGGGAGAAAAGGGAATTCAAAAAGAAAGATGGAAAAGAATCCCAATCTACACAAGCTGTCACTTGTTTTGAATGCAACGGGCATGGACACTTTAAGAAAGAATGTCCGAATTATTTGAAATCGAAAGGCAAGGTGTATGCCACGACACTGAGAGACTCGGATTCATCCAACTCAGATTCTGAGGAAAGCTGTGACGAAGAAGGGAATTATTCTGCTTTTATGACTATTGCCCATGTTGAGTCTTCAGACGAGTTGAATTTGCTTATACGTGAACTTGGAGAACATAGTGATGAAGAATCATTGGGAGTTGTTGAAGAATCAGATGTTGAAGAAGATGAAACCACAGCCAATCTTCAAGAGAATTATAACTCACTCCTGGAGAAGTCGGGTGAGTACACAAGGATGGCCAAGGCAGTTGTAAGAAAGATGAAGAAGGCAGAGGAGGACTACAAAAGTCTCCTAATTCGCTATAAGGAGGCCAAATATGAGATAAAGACACTGAATGGTGAGCTGTCAGAAGCTTACACAAAAGTGAGATTTCTTGAGCAAGAGTTTGTGCAAGCAAATGCTAAGATAGAGAGGGTCTCCATCAAGAAGTTAGATGATGTTATTTCATCTCAAAAGCATTTTTCAGATAAATCCGGGTTGGGATATATCGAAGGGAGTAGCTCATCTGGCAATATCACCAAAGAAGTGAAGTTTATAAAGGCCAAAGAGTCAGTTGAAGTTGGCCCTACTGCTAAGAAGCCCAAGATAGAGGAGAAGAGGAATGTGGAGAACCAACGGATGTTGAACAACCCCCGTAATTAATCTGTAGGCAAGTCTGAATCTCGAGCCAAGTCTCGTCCATGACCACAAAGAGGTCCTAGATCGAACTATGTGTGTCATCACTGTGGACTTCAAGGGCATACTCGACCAAATTTTCAAAAGCTGAGAGTAATGAATAATGCAACTGCTCCAAGGTCAAGAGGACCTAGAAATGATAGAAGAAATTGGGCTAGTGAACCATCAAGAGATCAAAGTGGTGATCCCGGAGTGATAGACGTAATGAAGATGATTGGTGCTTTCACCAACTGTTTGGAAAGCTTCACACGAAGGTTTGAAAGCCCTAACTCTCGTACCCAATCCTATAAGGAAATCACCCCAAACGCAAATGACGTGTGGGTGAAAAAGGGTACTCATGCATAAGCATTACAACATGTCCATGCATCAATACTTCCTATGCTTTGTGACTTTGTTTGGTTGTTTGCTTATTAATTGTGTTGGTTGAAATTTGTTTGTTTGTTTTGCATATTTTCATTCATTTTTGTTGATTTTGATCAATCTTTTCCTTCTTATGTGTCAAAAATCCAAAAAACCACATAAAAAGTAGAAAATCAAAAAGTTTGATCGACATTGTTGAGTTTTGTCTTAAAACTTGTTTTGCCTTGTACCTTTGTGCTAATGGCTTTGTGCATTTACGAGCGTAGCTTGTTCCTTTGCACTCTTATCACTGTAGAAGAAATCTTGAAATTTATGTGACTGTTGTAAATAGATCTTCAAACTTGTCATGAATGATTAGTGAATGTTTATGTTGATCTTGAGACATGCATAGACTTGTGCCTATATATCTTCTCACTCTTTATTTTTGTTTTTGATAAAAAGAGCTCACCAAATTTAAATCTCCAAATGTAAAGAGATATTGAGCTGCAAAAACCTGTCGCACATACTAGTATTCGACTAGGAAAAAGGGAAAGTGACCAAAAATAAAGTGTATGATTATTCAAAAAGCCAAAGACTATCTCATCAAGGTGAAATATCAAATATCACTCTCACAATGAGAGGTGATTGCTTCAAAAGGATCAAAAAGATCAAATGTTATGATTGAAAGTGGAGTCAAATGTAAAGCTCCAAATTCTGTAATCAAGTCTTGTGAGAGGTCATACATGCATACTTCTATAATTGAGATGGATCACATGATCTAGTGCTAATTGTGTATGCCTTGGTTGAATTGATCATTGAAGTTTCACATTAGACTAAGGACTATCTCATTGTTGATATCCATACACAACACACAAGTTTATGTTCAACGAATGCCATATTCATTTGTGTGATTGTACTTGATAAAATGTGTTTTCACATGCTCAATTTATGTTGATTTAAACACAAAAAGATTTTTGAGTGTTTTAGTTGTTTTTGGAAAGTATTTTGTTCTTCAAAAATTGAAAATTTCAAAAATAGTGTTACCTTGTTTTGGCGACTTAGTCGCGGGTCTGTCAAGTTGCATGCCTCAATTGTAAGCTCGCGGTTCGGTTTTGGCGACTTGTTCGCGAGTGGAAGGTCTAGTCACAAGGGGTACACAGAGATTCTCGTGGTTCAGCTCGCGACTCCCTTGCGAGTGAGACTTCCAGTCGTGAAAAACACTTAGCAAAATTTTCAAAACTTTTGAATTGAAGTGTTTTTGGCGGGTGATGTTGGCGACTTCCTGGCGACTTATCTCAGTTACAAAAAACGCGTGTTTTGCACAGTAAGGACAGTTTTTAAACCTTTGTCAGTTTTCCCTCGAACTTTTTATGACTATTCACTTTCTCTTTCAACTATAATTGACCCAAACACTCTGTGTCACTCTCTACCAAATCCATTTTTTGCTTCATTTCTTCTCAAAATCCTCAAGAAATGGTATGGGTCTTCTCTTCCTCACTTCATATTTTATGTTTTGAGTATTTTTTTTTCTTGCTTTTTGAGATGTCACTGTATTTTGAGACATACTGTGTTTGAACATTTTAATCTTAGATTGCTGGGTTTGGTTGTTTATGGTTGGTTGTTTTTGTTGCTGATTTCATCTGCTATCATATTGCTAGTCACATTGTGCTAATCTTTGTTCTGTGCTTTGGCTTTTGTTGGTTTACATACTCATTTGGTATATGGGTTTGGTGTTTTCTGTGTTTTACTGAGTTTGAGTGTTTAAGTATGTCTGAGGCTTTGGATTGTTTATCTTATATTATTGTGTTTTTATGTTGCCATAACGTGTGTGCTTCTGTCTTGAGGGTATTTTTTAAAAAGCATTCCATTTTCAGTAAGTTATACGTCACTGTCATTTGCTCTATTTTGCATGTATGTGGTTTCCACTGTTCTTACATATTGCTGTTGTATACCTATTCCTGTCTTACTGTGGTCTAATTTGTGCTATCCTTTCTTAGTTCTCTATTGTGCTTGATCTGTGCATATCATGCTCATGGTAGATTGTCTTAATGACAGTTATTGGTAAATTTGTGTTATTCAGTGTTCTCTTGAACAATCACCATTTTGGTGCACCTGCCTCATTCAATACTTTAGTGTTGCTTATAATTTTGTTTGGTACTGACTTGACTCATGTTTGTGATTGTGTGAGATATCTCTGGTTCACATTTTTATCTGAATCTAATCAAGTTGATATCTGTCCTTTGTGGTGCTGTTTTTGGTTCTTCGCTGTGTGCCTGCTCTCTTGCAGATGTCTCGTCGATCCTCTAAAGGCAAAGACGTTGTAACTAATGATCCATCAACCTCGGTTGCTAAACGGACTCGACTCTCATCTCAGTCATCTAAAGACTCCAATTGTGAGAGGTTTAGAACCCCGTTTACCTCACACATCTACTCAAACATCTTTGACAGGGCATCTCCTATAGTGGAATGTGTGGTTGAGTTTGACACCTTGGGGACCACTTTTATCCTCGGATCTTTGAGTCAAGAGATTGGGCAAACTTATTTGGAAATTTTGAAGACCTAATGGATGAACTGGTTAAGGAATGTTACTCTAATTCAAGTGACCTTGGAGTTGAGCTAATTTGTTGGGTAAGAGGAAAGGAATTTATCATCACCCCGAACTCCATAGCCAAAATTCTCCGCATCACTAGACCTAAGAATGTGGATCTAACTCCGTATAATGATTGAACTCCAGAGACTCAAGACATTCTAGAAGTTCTTGGACCTAACCATGAAGTCTCTAGTACAAGCACATCCATAAGCACTGCCAAGTTTGCACCTAAGTTGACCACACTAAAGCTGATCATGTTCTCCAATCTCTAGCCACTGTCCAACATGACTTTCATCAATCTTGGAAGAGCTCAATTCCTCTGTGACCTTATTACAGGAGCCCCCATTGATATCTGTGCCCACATCTTTCAAACCATAAGGAAGACCACGGCTCGATCGACAGCACGAGGATGTATTCCATTTTGCAGTCTCATCATGAAGTTCATTCTTCGTGAAGGTATTAATCCTCCCTCAGATAGAAAAATGATGCCCCATCGCGTCCAATTTCCATGTTCACTCTACAAGCCAGCAAAAGTCATTCCTCTAAAACACCAAAGAGTGCACACATCTCTTCGGCTACTCCGCCTGCTCTTGAGTCAGAGACACATGTACATACCACACCCACTTCGCATGTCATCCCTGAATTACAACAAACTAGCATTCCGTAAGTATAGTCTGATCCTCAAACTGATAGATTGGGTAGTTTGCTTGAAAGTATTCAGAAGTGCATTGAGGGAATGATGACACTTCTCTACTCCACCAACAACCATATCCAAATGCAACTCGAGACCATGGAGAATTAACTAGAAGCTATTCACCAAAAGTTAGAAGATAGCCTTTAGCTATTCGTGCCAAAAAGGGGGAGAGCATACAGTAAGGGGAAGAAAGTTCAAAGGGAAGTGTGCATAGTAATAGGGGGAGTTACACCACACATACTTTTGATTTGGTCTTACTTTTTAACTTATAGGATTATGTTTTGGATAATTGTTGTTATTATGGGGTTGATACACTATGGTTATGGTTTATGTTTGGTTCTAACTCATAACTCATGGATGGTTTTGAAACTTTGTTACTGTTTATATATTGATGATGTTTTTCAGTATATAATGTGGTTTGTACCCATGTTGCTTCTGTAAGTTTTTAGGGTTTATTTTCATTATCTATAGGCTTTATGGTCTATACCATGCTTTATGCAGCCTTTATGCTTTGTTAAATCAGTACTTCTAACTAAATGTCATGCATTTTCTTGTTAAGTACTGTCACTCTTGTGCCCTTGTAGGATTGTTCCTAGATGCATATATTTAGTGTATTATGCATTGGTTGAGTGTTGGGCATACAAGTGACTTGCATTGTTTTTGTTAGCTTGTATGTCCAAGTATTCATTCCAAGTGTGAATGAGCATTGTGGTCACTACTTTGTAGTGATTAATTGTTTGATCAAGCCATGGTTTGTTTCTTAACTCCATCTTTGCTTGATCACATCATGCCTGCTTCATATGCATTTCATGCTTTTCTGCATACAATGATCATGGTGTATTGTTGTGTTTCAGGAGATTCATGTTCATATGATTCAAGAGCTTCACAGTTTCTAGAGTTAGGTGTGAGTGAGTTATGTTCAACTGTTCCCAACTCACATGTTAAGTCTAAAGTCTGTTTTAGGGTTTTGTCACGGAATAGCCAAAGAGGGAGATTGTAAGGTTGAATTTAATCAACCATCTTGTTAACTTTACTCTGTGCCAAATTTGATTGTATTTCAGCAATTAGTAACCCTGTATGTAGGTGAGATTTTTTGTAAGGGTAGTGAGTGAGATAGTGTGAAGAAATGCTCAAGAGTGTGCAAGAAAAACAGAGACTCGCGATTAGATCTTGCGGGTGACTCGCGGCTACAAGCCACCAGAAGCTACACACGTGCCAGGCATGCCAGAAATTGAAGAGTCACGCTAGCTGGAGCACTACAGGACAAAATAGGACAACTAGCCATTCAGTTATCTCGTGGTTGGTTCTCGTGACTCAGTCAAGCAGCGAGGCCAACCCATGAGCCAGCCCTGTTTTAAAAAACCTGACTCTTCAAATTCCATTCTCACCCAAGTATAAATACCCTTTATACCCACGAAAGAAAGAGAGCTTCCAGAGAGAATTTTGAGAGAGAAACCCTAGAGTAAAACAAGATTGATTCATCCACAATCTTCACATAAGAGACTCTTCAAATTCCTCTACTCTCTTCTTCTCTATTGTTAAATCATTGAGAGGCCTTTTATCAAAACTTTTTCTCACCATATCCATTACTGTGAGAGGGCTGTTTGGTAGTCTGGGAAGCAGTTAGGAAGGAACCAATTTCACATTGGTTGATGCTATGGTCAAGTAGCGGAATCCGGGAAGCTAGAAAAGAAATAAGTTCGGCGCAATCTCGTTGGAGCAAGAAGCTTGGAGGGCTCAGGTACACTTTGTAGATTAGGTTTGGAGGGTCTATTGTTATTCATTTATCCCAACTACATTTTCTAGTGGATTATTTACCGCTTGGAGGGCGGCGGAGAGGTTTTACGCTGAGGGCTTCGGTTTCCTCTTCGATAACACATCATTGTGTTATCCTTGTGTTTGCATCTCTCTTTCCTTAATCTTTGCCTTTTATTTTCTGATGTGGATGTGATTTTAATTGGCTTAGATTGTTTACCAATTCTGTTTATAGCTTGTGTTCATTTTCCAGACACTTGTTGTTTGTCATAAAGCTTGAATTGGTTATTTTGTAATTGGGGGTCTAAACGTTCAAGGGTGTTTTATACACTATTTGAACTTTCAATTGCCCAATATGATTTATGTTCCAATTCCACATGCAAGTGACAAGCTTGACCATAAACAAGTCTATAGGGAGACATACCAAGAATTTTTTTATAGGCACTACGGTACGCACAAAGTGCATCATTCAACCTCAAAGACCAATTTTTACAGTTTGGGTTAATCGTCTTATCCAAAATTTGTTTAATCTCCTCATTGGCAAGCTCAACTTGTCCACTTGTGTGTGGGTGATATGGGGTGGCAACCCTGTGTGTTATGCAATATTTTCTCCTTAATGCGTCAAAAGGTCGGTTGCAAAAGTGCAAGCCCCCATCACTAATAATTGCCCTAGGGATGCCAAACCTTGACAAAAATTTTTCCTTTAAGAATTTCAAAACAATTTTGTGATCATTCTTTTTGCAAGGAATAGCCTCAACCCATTTTGAAACATAATCTACAGCCACTAGAATGTAAAGATATCCAAAAGGAGGGAATGGACCCATGAAGTCTATGCCCCAACAATCAAAAATTTCAGCAACTAAAATTGGGTTTAAAGGCATCATATTTCTATGAGTTATTCCTCCCAAATTTTGACAAGACTCACAAGATTTGCAAAAATGATGAGTGTCTTTAAACATATTAGGCCAATAAAAACCACACTACAAAATCTTTTCAATAGTTTTCCTTGAAGAAAAATGGCCTCCACAAGCTTCATTATGACAAAATGAGATTACACTAAATATTTCATTATCAGGGACACATCTCCTAATGATTTGATCTGGATAGTACTTAAATAAATAAGGATCATCAAAGAAAAAATTGCGTACCTCAACCATAAGAAAAAATTGTGTACCTTAACCATGAAACATTTCTTATTTTGAGCACTCCAATGAGATGGTGTTTGTCCTGTGGCAAGAAAATTGACAATATCAGCATACCAATTGTTCATCAGGGAATGAATCCCTAATGGGCAATGCATCCATGGATGCATTAAAAGTGAGGCGCGACAGATGGTCTGCCACCACATTTTCTACTCCCTTTTTATCTTTGATGGTGATATTAAATTCTTGTAGTAGAAGAATCCATCTAATCAATCTTGGCTTTGCATCCTTCTTTGAAAGAATATATTTTAAAGCTGCTTGGTTAGTGAAAACAACAACAAGAGAGCCAAGAATGTATGAACGGAATTTATCTAAGGCAAATACCACAACAAGTAACTCTTTTTCAATTGTACAATAATTCATTTGAGCTTTATTCAAAGTCTTAATTGCATAATAAATTACATGAGATCTTTTATCCTTTCTTTGCCCTAAAACAGCTCCAATTGCATAATCACTTACATCACACATAATTTCTAAAGGTAAATT
This sequence comes from Quercus lobata, assembly GCF_001633185.2. Taxonomy (NCBI): domain Eukaryota; kingdom Viridiplantae; phylum Streptophyta; class Magnoliopsida; order Fagales; family Fagaceae; genus Quercus; species Quercus lobata. Next base: position 32,379,879 of record NC_044911.1, on the reverse strand, counting down.
CCAATTTTGTGGTTGCATGATAGGTGCAATGGTAAGCATGCCTTTTAGCTTATCAAAAGCTTCTTGGCAAGCTTGGGTCCATTCAAAGGGAGTGTCATTTGTTAGGAGGTCACACATAGGTATAGATATGAAACTAAAGTCTTTTATGAACCTCCTATAAAATCCAACATGTCCTAGGAATGGTCTCACATCTTTAACAATCTTAGGTGTAGGCATATTAGTAATCAACTCAGTTTTTGCTTTATCCACCTCTATGCCTTTTGAAGAAACAATGTGGCCTAGTACAATCCCTTTTGTGACCATGAAATGACACTTTTCCCAATTTAATAGTAAATTCTTTTCTTCACACCTAGTTAAGACTTTTTGCAAATTAGAAAGGCATTCATCAAAAGAGTAACCAAACACAAAAAAAAAATCATCCATGAAAACCTCTAACGCTCTACCATGTCACTAAAAATACTTAGCATGCATCTTTGAAAAGTGGCAAGTGTATTACATAAACCAAATGGCATCCTCCTAAATGCAAAAGTATGGAAAGGACAAGTAAATGTGGTTTTCTCTTGATCTTCAAGTGCAATTTCAATTTGATAGTACCTAGAATACCCATCAAAAAAGCAATAGCACTCATGACCTGCTACTCTCTCTAAAACTTGAACCAAGAAAGGTAAAGGGAAGTGATCTTTCCTAGTGACTACATTCAATTTTCTAAAATCAATACACATGTGCCAACCTGTGGTGACACGAGTTGGAATTAACTCATATTCTCATTTTTTACCACAGTTATTCTTGATTTCTTAAGCACCACTTTAGTAGGACTTACCCATTTACTATCTGTGATGGGGTATATGATACTCAGATCTAACAATTTAAGCACTTCAATCCTAACTATTTCTTTCATTGTAGGGTTCAACCTACGTTGCATCTCCCTAGATGGTTTAGCATTGTCCTCTAAATAAATCTTGTGAATAAAAATCAATGGGCTTCCATCCTATGGCATTCTTATGTTTTCTCAAAATATTTAATAACTTACCTTCTTGCAAAGAGTCAAGTTTAGAAGATATTACCATAGGAAAAGTCTCATCGGTCCCTAGAAAAACATACTTGAGCTCAACAGGCAAGGGCTTCAACTCCAATTCTGGTACTTGCTCACTAGATGGCAACAACTTTATCTCACAAGGTGGCAACTCCTCATATTTCAATTTCCAATTGCTTGCTTCCAATTCTTGTGCAGATTCCAAAAGACAATGAATGTAGGCGATTTCAGAATTCTCATCAAAATTAAAATCACATGAATTGACTAGACAAGCTTCTAATGGATCTAAAAAACTTGTTTTGTAGAATTGTTCTTGAACAAGTGTTCAGTTAAGTCAACTTCATACATATCCTCTTCATACCTAGGTTGCTTACAGGTATTAAAAATATTAAGCTTAAGGGTCGTATTCCCAAAAGATAATTTAAGAGTCCACTTCTACAATTTATCAATGCATTAGAAGCTGCAAGAAATGGGCGTCCTAAAATCACAGGTATTTGACAATTAGCATTAGAAATAGGATGCTTGTCCAAAATAATAAAGTCAACAGGAAAATAAAATTTGTCTACTTGAGCCAAAACATCCTCAACAACACCCTTTAGAACAATCATAGATCAATCGGCAAATTGTAAAATTATGGAATTGGTTTTTAACTCGCCTAGACCTAATTGCTCATACACTGAATATGGCAAAAGATTTTGATAAAAGCTTAAATTTGTATATTTAATGTCATTATTAGAAAGCATTATCATACTTATTTTGAGTTAATTTATGCATTTTATTGTTGGTTTTGGAATAATGTTGAATAATCAATTTTGTGCTTGATTGAATTTTAATACGTGAATTTGTCTTTTGTAGGATAATGAAATTAAATAAGTGGATTTGTGCAAAGAAGAAAGCTAATGGACTTTACTTTTACAAGGGCCCTGATAAAGTCAAAGAAGGCCAACCCAACTAAATTTGAGTCCAATTGGAGAAAGGAATCAAAGGAATTTTGCACCAAATCCAAGTCCAATTCGGATTAGGATTCCAGCCTGCGCACTAGTTAGTATTTGGAGCATAACTTTCGGTTCAGATGTCCAATCGAGATGATTCAAGTTGGGCTGAAAATATAACTTAAAGGGCTAAAACTTTGTAGTTTACAAAAAGTCTGAATTCTGAAGTTAAGTGGGCCGAAAATTTCGGTTAAATGAAGCTTAAAAACCTGGGATTTTCTCCAAACGGTAATTCAACTTGTAATAGGATTCTTTGACCTATTTAAAGGCTCTTTAGGGAAAAATTGCAGGGAGAGCTGCTGTAGAAGATAATTTAGTTTTTCTTAAAGTTTCTTTACAATTTTTAGAGTTTTATTTGTGTTATGGCTTGCTAGAAGCCTTGCTAAGGCAAGGGGTGAAACATAACCGTTTATTGGTATGTTCTTAACAATTATTTTATGGTTTTAATGCCTATGCTATTACGTTTTTGATTGATTTACTCATCTAAGAAAGTGTTTAGTTCTGTATAATTCTTTGATTTATCGTAGACTCCAGGCACGTTAAATGCTTAGTATCCCCTGCGAACTAATTCACTAGTTTTGTTTTGCCTAAAATCAATCAATTTCATGAAACTACCTTAGACTATTAATTCTTGAGTTTTTATTGTTAAATCATCTAACTAAGATCATTTTTCGTATGAATTTTAGTTGAGTTATAAAATAAATATTGTTAAGACTATCAATAGATGTGTTGTGTGCGGATCTCTAAATCTTAGCGCCTTAATATATAGTTATTTTCTCTCAATTTAAATTACCATTACTAAACCATCAAAAATCTCTTCAATTAAACTTTATTATTTTAGTTTTATTTTCTTGTGGTTTGCTAATCAATTCCCTTTCCCTGTGGATTTAACCTCAGACTTACTAAATTATTACTTTGCGACAATCCTGCACTTGGGAGCATTATTTAAGTTGCAGCATGTTTTTGGCTCCGTTGCCAGGGATTAGGCGATTAGAGAAGCATTCCACTTCGTTTGGAGAGGTTTTCAGCATTAAATTTCTTCACATATTTGGTAATATCTGTCCAACTCTTTTCTTTTTAAGCAGTTTAGTTTTTCTTTATGCTTTGTTTGTTTCAGCATTAATATTTTCTGGAAAATGGTTCATTTTCCAAAGAGCATTTTCTAGAAAACTATCTAATTTTCCAGTATTTGGTAACGACCTTGAAAATGAGCTTGAGAATGTTTTCTGGTGTTTGGTATGCAATTTTTTAAAAATATTTCTTGTATAATTTAAAACATTTATATTATGCAAACTAAATAATGTAATCATTATAAATAAAAAACCAAGAATGAATTTGGTTTTTATACTAAAATTTTGACAATAGATACAATCAAAATTAATAAGTTGTCAAATTTTAATGATCTCTACCACTCATCTTGCTCATATATATAGACAATAACTTACACACACACACACACACACACACACACACACACACACACACACACACACACATCAATTATTAGTCTATATATATATAATGATAGGGGAATACATTTTCAATAAGTATAAATAACAATAACTTTAATTGTCTACTCTTTTTGTTGGTATATTTTTTTTTTTTTTTTTTTTTTTTGATGTGAACTATGACAATTTTAATAAGAAGAAGAAAACAGTACATCAGAAGTCACTAAATGCTCCACAAAAGAAGGACAAGATTCTAACCAAACGACAGACTCAGATAAAGACTTTGCATGCTGGGCTAACCCATGCGCTACTTTATTACCACACCTTGGCACAACAGAAAATGAACATTCTCTGAACCGAGTAGCTCGATATACAGCGCCAGATATCAGATTGCAGATACTGGCAGGAGAAGTGATTGAACCGGTCAAGGAGTTATGAACCACCATGGAATCACCTTCAAAGATAGCTGAACTGAAACCATGATCCCAAGCAAAACGCATACCTTCCTCCATCGCCTTGGCTTCAATCTCCAAAGAGCCTAAAGGAGCGTGGATCTTCATGCTCAGTGCAGCACGCACCAACCCGAGATGATCTCTGATAACAACACCAACACCCGCAGCTCGTTGTCTCTCAAAAACTGCACCGTCAACATTGACTTTGAGCCACGGTTGCTGAGGAAGAACCCATCCAACGGCGACCTCAGGATTCTTGATCTTAATACAATGATTTGCCACTTGAAACTCCTCCAAAAATTCCAACGTCCAGCCAGCAATACCAGAAGCTGATTTGCGAGGCCCCCCTACTCGAATCTCATTTCTATTGGACCAAATGCCCCAAGCCACAGAAAATAACCGAGCCAACTCCTGAACCGACCACTGTTTCACATTCAGGGCATACCAAACCAGATTAATAAAATCCCTCACCGCTCCAACGTCTGAACCAAGATCAATATTCGCAGCTGTCCACACCTCTTTAGCTTTAGCACAATGCCAAAGCACATGAGCCGTGGACTCCACAGCAGTCCCACACTCATCACAAACATCATCTTGGGTTATTTTCCGAGAGAACAAATTGGCTTTCGTGGGCAGGATATTCCTACAAGCACGCCATGCAAAAGCTTTGATTTTGTTGGGTAGCGGCAACTTCCAGATACAACGCCAAAAGGACACCATGGGCTGTGAGTTCGAGCTTTCTCCTTGATGAGTATCACACCGAGCTTGGCGAGCTACACGGTAAGCACTACTCACAGTGAACCGGCCTGAAGGAGTGTAGGTCCAAATCAACCTATCAGCAGGCAGCGACAAACTAAGCGGAATAGAAAGAATAGCTTCGGCATCGAAAGGAAGAAAAACCTCATGGATTATATCTGACTTCCAAGTTGCTGTCTCTGGGTAAATCAGGGCAGAAACTAAGGCATCATCAGGGAAGAAATGAGGCACAGTTGCAGGCTTGTGTGATGGCGGAGAGGGCAACCACTTATCTCTCCACAAACTGACCGAAGCTCCATTACCAATCTGCCAGCGACATCCTAATTGAACAACCTTTTGAGCTTCCATAATACTACGCCAAGAATATGATGGATGCCTCCCCAACGACGCATTTATAAAATCACCATTCGGGAAATACTTAGCTTTATACACTTGGTGAAATAATGAATTTGGACAATTCTGAAGCCTCCACCCCTGTTTAGCAAGCAAAGCAATGTTAAAAGCTTTCAAATCTCGAAAACCCATACCTCCTTCCTCTTTTGGTGCACACATCTTGTCCCAACTTAGCCATGCCAATTTATTATGGTTTTCCTGTTGCCCCCACCAAAATCGCCTCACCATGCCTGCAAGGTCATCACACAGAGTATCAGGGAGCTTAAAACAGCTCATAGTAAAGGCCGGAATAGCTTGGGCTACTGATTTAATCAATATTTCTTTGCCTGCACTTGACAGAAGCTTCTCCTTCCAGCCAGATAATTTATTCCCCAACTTCTCCTTAAGATCATTGAAGGTATTCCTCTTAGATCGCCCCACCAAAGAAGGTAACCCCAAATATTTTTCATGTTGCCGGATCACTGGAGCCCCAAACCTCCTTTGTATCTCCTCCTAAATCGGTCTTGGAGTATTGCTGCTAAAAAACAAAGAGGTTTTACTCCTATTCAGTTGTTGCCCAGACACTGATTCATAAACTGAAAAGACTTGCTGCAAAACTTGACACTCCTCCAAGGTAGCTTGGCAAAAAATCAGGCTATCATCTGCAAAAAATAAGTGAGAAATACAAGGAGCACCGCGGCAGACAGCTACTCCTTTGATACTGCCTCTCTCCACCTGCTGTCTAAGCAAACCAGATAAACCCTCAGCACAAAGTAAAAATAAGTAAGGAGAAAGAGGGTCCCCTTGACGTAAACCCCTAGAAGGAATAATACGCCCTTTAGGTAGCCCATTAATCCGAATAGAATAAGTAACAGTGCTGACACATCTCATTATAATCTCCACCATTCGTCTATGAATGCCAAGCTTTTCCATAATACCCTTCAAATAAGCCCACTCCACCCTATCATATGCCTTGCTCATATCAAGTTTCAACGCCATCTCCCCAACTTTCCCAGTTCTTTTATGACTAATATGGTGCATAGTCTCATATGCTACAAGAATGTTATCAGTTATGAATCGACCCTTTGTGAAAGCACTCTGGTTTTCACTAACAATGCTAGACAAAACAGTTTTAAGCCTATTAGCTACAGTCTTTGAGGCAAGTTTATAAATAACATTACAAAGACTTATAGGCCTATACTCAGTAATTTTACGAGGATTCTTAACTTTAGGAATAAGAACAATATGGGTGTCATTAAAATTTGGTGGAGTTATCCCATGATTCAGAAAATCCAAAACTGCTTGTGTAGCACAACCACCAGAAAGAGACCAAAATTTTTTATAAAAGAGAGGGGGCATACCATCCGGACCAGGGGCTGTTGTAGGATGCATCTGATTAAGAGCTTGTTGCACCTCCATTGCCTGAAAGTCACGGCCAAGCAACCTGTTCATAGGCTCAGAAACCACCGCCTGCACTGTATCAACTACTCTCCCAATATCAGATGGATTGGAAGTTGTGAATAACGACGAAAAATAATCTTTAACAATACTCTCAATTGCTTCAGGAGTGTCCTGCCAAGTACCCGAACTATCCTCCATGCCCTCAATCAAATTTTTCTGATTTCTATTGGAAGCTTTAACATGAAAAAACCGAGTATTCCTGTCGCCAGCCAACAAGTACATATTCCTAGAACGCTGCTGCCACATGACCTCTTCAGTGTCTAGCCATGAACCCAACTCCTTCCTCACACTTCGAATTTCCTCACCATGAAGCTCGGGTTGCTGCTCTAATCGTTGTAGATTGGCTTGTAAAGCCGAAATACGACGCCCCACATGGCCAAACTCCACCTTATTCCACCGTTGCAAAGCCTCCCTACAAGATTGCAAGCAATTATGGATTGGGGAGCCCGAAGAAAATGAAAGACCATGCTCCCAGGCCTCACTAACCACCTCTTGACAACGAGGATCACGAAGCCACATGGCTTCAAATCTAAATAACTTCCCTGTTCTCCTTTTGTTCCTGGTGTCTCTGCCCCATTAGAGGCAAAGCATGCAATGATCAGACTCTACTGTTGATATATGGGCCACTCTAGCATTAGCAAACTTTCTCATCCACTCTTCAATAGCCATTGCCCGATCCAATCGAGCCCATACACTATCTCCATTCTCAAAATGTCTCGACCAAGTATATCTTGCACCTGTATACCCCAAATCCCTGAAATGGCAAACGTCCACAACTTCCCGAAATCTATCCATCTGTCTCTCCGGTCTAGGCTGTCCTCCCAATTTTTCAGAATTACTAAGGATCTCATTATAGTCCCCAATACACAACCAAGGTAATGTATTGCTACGTCCGAATGCCTCAAGAATTTGCCAAGTCTCCTCTCTCTTACTAGTATCTGGCTGGCCATAAAACCTGTGAAGCGCCAGCTCCCTTGCCCATTGCTACAAATGATCTCTGCATCAATAAACCACTTCGAATACCCCCTGATGTTAACAACAGTTTCAGGTTTCCAAAGAAGAGCTAAACCCCCACTCCGACCCTCACTCGGGACAATTAAACCTTGGGTAAAACCAATGGAATTCTGAATTTCCTTCATCTTATAATGTTGCTTTCTAGGAATCTTAGTCTCCATAAGGAAAACTAAGCTGGGAACTTCTCTCTCCACGTTGCTCCGTAGAGCCTGAACTGTGCGGTGGTTCCCAAGCCCCCGACAGTTCCAACTTAAAGTACTCATTGCTTCCGGCGGTGCTGCCTTGCAGCCACCGCCGATCCAAATTCATTTTTCAATAAATCACTCACCACAAGAACTTCATCATCTCCCTTTCTTTTCTTCAACTCAGGATTTTCAGAGCACTCAGAAAAATTAAGATTTGCCTTATGTTTACGTTTAGTGCCCACCTCCACATCATTTGGACTTACTGTACCCACAACCTTGGTCTGGACCTGCAGCCTCTTCCAAGTTCTGGTATTCGGCCCAAGTCTACTATTGGATTTGCCCAAATCCACTAATAATGTCCCTGTCTCATTCTGGCCATGTTCCACCAAATCTGAGTGAATTGGTTGACAAGCATCTACCTGCTCCATCAGAGAACCGGCCTTAGTAACATCCAAGCTAGGTTGACCAGAAGATGCCATCCCACCAGTACTAATATTAGCCACACTTGACTCCTCCACCATAAGTCTTACTTCTTCAAAATCGGCCCCACCCTCATGCATAAGTCTTACTTCTTCAAAACCGGCCCCACCCTCATGCACTCCCTTATCCGTATGCATGTGACCCTCCAATTCCATATCAATTTCCTTCAAGTGAGTTTGGAAAGCCTCCTCATTGCTCAAAATATTTGATAAAGCACCTGTAATTGGAACCACCAAGCCGGAATCATTCTCACCATCAACATTTGACTTAGACACCCTTTGCTCTTCTTGCTGTAACTCAATTGAATCAGGCGCTTTAGTATTTGTGTTCATGGCTGGCCTCTCCATTGCTGGCTGCCCTTGGCTTGAGGTAGCATTAGAAGCCCCCATACCACATACCCGAACCATCTTTTTCCTAAGCAAACTAGTGGTATCAGCTTTTAACCATGATCCATACTCTTGCGAATCTGAACTCAACTCGCCCTTACTTTGAAGCCATAGGTCGCACTCCTTAGAGTCATGATTCAAAACCCCACACCAATGGCAGAATATAGGTAACCGTTCATACCGAAACGACACCCAGCCTTCCTTATCCGGGCAGAAGCGAACTCTCCTCCCTCTGCACAATGGTTTGTGCACATCGACCTCCACTCTTATTCGCATAAAATCCCCACACTCTGTTTCAGATCTATCGTTTGAATGAATCACCCTTCCCACCGATTTACAGAGGCTCTCTGCCGTCTCCATAACCATACGACGAACTGGTAAACCATGTACCTGAACCCAAAACTTCACGGTATCAAAGCGGAGCCTCCGAAGGGAGCTATCATCCTCATACCTACGCAGCACAACTAAGTACTTATCAAAACTCCAAGGTTCGCCCAGCAAGACTCGGTTAGCATCCAGTTCATTCTCAAAAACAAACAGCAAAATATGATTGCCCATATCTTGGATCTCAAAATCCTGTTTAGTCCTCCACAATGGTTTAAGGGTACGCGCAACCACTGTTAATTGTCTACTATGGTCAATCACAAGTCTTCAATATTACACTAAATTATATATTTACATAATGTACTGTATAATATATCATCACTGCATAGTATTTGCCAACAAATGCAATTCTCCTAAACAATTATCATTCATTATATAACAATATTATTAGTCCACGGTAAAGATTGTCCCATGTAAAAGCAATTTAGAGCAATATAGGTACTATGTTTAAAATTTTCATCTTTTACTTCATTCATTCTTTCTTCTTCTTCTTCTTCTATTTATTTTTATTTTATTTTTTTTGCACTTTATGTACGAAAAAGAAGTAACTTCTGCCTAGAATCCATCAAACCAAAAATTTCTTAGAGAAAAAAGAAAATTGAGTTTGACATTCAAAGCAAAAAATTGAGATTTCGGTAGAAAGGAATGAAATAATTACCACTGCAAATTTGTTCTCCTTTGCAAGTTGGAGCTATTGACCGATCAGTGAAGGAAAAAGAAATCTAATCAAAGAATTGTGTTACAGAGGGGAAGAGAAACATGGAGAAATGAGAGAAGAGAGACAATTAGAGAGAGAGATCTATGGGAAGAGGAGAGACTAGAGTTACTGACAGTGAGGGTGTGAGGAGAGAAAAAGCAAAGGGAAGAGAGAAAAAGTGAGAAAACTTACCATGAGAGAGAGAAGGCGCCAAAAAATTATGTTTCCCACAACTATAGACGAAGATAATATTTATAGGAGATGCAATGCGTGAGAGAGAGATTGTTTTCCAAAAAAAAAAAAAATTTTGAAAAACAACCTATAGAAAATAAGCCTTATTTTTATTAGGGTTTTCCGTCGACCAAAGATAGTTTTCGATTGACTAGGATTTTTTTGTGCTACCAAACACTAGAAAATGTGGAAAACTATCTTTACTGAAGGTTTTCCGGCAAAACAAATACAAAAGGTATTTGTTTTCTTTTCTTTTCGTTTTCTTTTTCTTTCTTGTTTTACTTTTGCATGTGTGTTTGGTGTCATGATAGTGATAATTGCTTGGTTAGAATTGACTCTAATAATTTGTTTAGCAATTTATTTGATTCTTTACACATTCTGATACACTTGATATCATGGCGGACTTAGAGAGTAATCATGGTGATGAGAATAATTTAAATAATGAAAATTTCCTTGCTCACCAACCCATTAGAACTCTCAGAGATTATTTATAACCTACTAGTAGTGCACCATCATGCATCATTTTTCCAACTAATGCAAATAATTTTAATTTTAAGCCCGATATGATTTCATTACTTCCTAAATTTCATGGCTTGGATTCTGATAATCCTTATCTATACTTTAAGGAATTTGAGGAGGTATGTTCTACCTTCTATGACCAATCATGTAATAAAGAGACCATTAGGTTGAAGTTGTTTCCTTTTTCTCTTAAAGGCAGTGCAAAAATTTGGCTTAATTCTTTGATACCTAGGTCAATTGGTACTTGGCAAGAGATGCAAACTGAGTTTTTAAAGAAATTTTTTTCCAATTCATAGGACTAATGCACTTAAAAGACAAATAATGAATTTTTCACAAAAAGATAATGAGACATTTTATTAATGTTGGGAAAGATTTAAAGATTTGCTTAATACTTGTTGACATCATGGCTATGAAAATTGGTGTATAATTAGTTTTTTCCTATGAAAGTTTAACTTCAAAGATGCGCCAATTTGTAGAGATGATGTGCAATGGAGAGTTTTTGAATAAAGATCCTGATGTGGCTTTTGATTATTTTGATCTCTTAGCTGAGAATACCCAGTCTTGGGATACCACCTATGCCTCAGATAGGTCTAGAGCATCCACCAACCTCTCTTGGGGGGGGGGGGTACATACAAACTTAGGAAAGATGATGACCTTAGTGCTAGAGTGGCTAGTCTAACTAGGAAGCTTAAAGCCATGGAATTAAGGAAGGTCAATAGAATCAATACTGTGCCTAAAATTGATGAAGTTTGAAGAATTTGTGAGACCATGGAACACCCTGCCAATGAATGCCCTACAATTCCAACTTTTAAAAAGGTGTTGCATGATTAAGCAAATGCTATGCACATGGTGAAAAAATCATACCCTTCCCCCTATTTAGAGACATACAATTCAGGGTGGAGGAATCACCCAAATTTTAGTTGGAGGAATGATAATGTGGTTGCACCTCCTACACATGGTTCTTTAAATTTTGTTCCCTATAATCCCCCTCCAAAGAAGAGTTTAGAGGACACTTTGCAACAATTCATGTAGACTCAATCCACCATTAATAATCAGAACTCACAAGTCATAAATGACATTAGGAGCACTCTCACTAAACTGACCACATCCATGAGCACAATAGAAAGGGTAAATTTCCATCTCAACCACAACCAAACCCATAAGGTCAATTTTGTGTTGATGATTGTAGTTCCTCTAAAAATAAAGCGAGTCAAGTAAATTCCGTAACTACTCTTCATAGTGGAAAAATCATTGAACAAACATTCTAGCATGTTTCTTTGTTTTTAATAACTCTAGGAGTTCATTGTTAGGACAATCTTCAAACATACTCATAGAGTCATTATCACAAACATTTAAACCACAATTCAACATAGCCTTTTCCATAGCTTCATCCATAGCTAAAGGGTCTAGGATCACACTTAGGTAATTAAACCACAACAAGTGTACTTGCTCTGATACCAATATGAAAATTCAAATAGCATATAAAACACTAATGAACGTTTAGACCCCCAATTACAAGATACCAACACAAGCTTATAATCAAATAGTATATGTGTGGAATATAAAATATAAGCTATATCCAAATTGGTAACACACTCTAAACCATAATTAATTACTAACACAGCAGCAATTAAAAGGTAAAGAGAAAGGAAAGAGAGATGCAAATACAAAGATAACACCGTCACTTGTTATCAAAGAGGAAACCAAAGACCTCGGCGAAAAACCTCTCCGCTGCCCTCCAAACGGTAAATGATCCACTAAAGAATAAAGTTGGGATATATGAATAGCAGAAGACTCTCCAAGCCTAATCAACCCAGTGCATCTAAGCTCTCCAAGCTTCTTGCTCCAACAGTCACCTAGATTTTTGAAATTTTTCTAAGTCTTTTTCACGAATGGGGGCTTGACTCACCAAAGAGTCGTGAAAGCTTCTGAGTAAGCTAGCGACTGGGGTCTCACGACTTGCTTGACCCGCGAGGCAAAGTTGCCAAAATAGAGTTGCACAGTTTTTGAAATTTTAAAAATTTTTCAAAACAAAAACACTTTCCAAAAACAATTAAAATACTCAAAAATCTTTTTGTGCTTGATCAACATATGATTGAGTAAGTGCAACACATTTAATCAAGTACAATCGCACAAATGAATAAGGCATTCATTGAACATAGGCATGTGTGATGTGTGTGGGTATCAAAGATGAGATAGTCTTTAATCTAATGTGAAGCTTCAATGATCAATTCAACTAAGACATACATAATTAGCACGAGGAAAAGTGAACAATCTCAATTATAGAAGTATGCATATATGACCTCCCACAAAACTTGAATACAAAAGTTTGAAGCTTTTCATTTGGCTTCTTACAATTCATATCAATTGATCATTCTTGAACAATACATCTCATTTTGAGATCGATGCCTGAAATTTTTAATATTTCAAATTGATGAATAATCCTTTAGCTTTTGGGCACCATACATTATCTTATAAGTCGATTTCCCTTTTTCCTAGTCGAATACTAGTATGTGCAATGGTTTTTGCAGCTCATTATCTCTTTTCATTTTGAGATTTACATTGGTTGAGCTTTTTAAGCAAAAAGAATAAAGGAGTGGGAAGATATATAGGCACAAGTCTATGCAAGTCTCAAGATCAACAAAACCATTGACTAATTATTCATGACAAGTTTGAAAATCTATTTACAATAGTCACATAGATGTCAAGATTTTTCCCATAATGATATGAGTGCATAAAGAACAAGCTATGCTTGTACATGCACAAAGCCATTTATACGAAGGTACAAGGCAAAACATGCGTGTGACAAAACACAATAATGGCGATCAAACTTTTTGGATTTTCTACTTTTTATGTGTTTTTGGATTTTTGACACAAAAACAAGTAATGATTGATCAAAAATAAAAACATTCAAAGCAAATAACAAACAAACAAAAATTTGTCAAAAACACGTTGTACATGTAACCAAAAAAGTAGTGTGTGCTCTACACTAGTGAGTTCAAATCAAGATAAATAAGTAGAGCACACATCACACATGAGACTCAAGGAATTGTACCAACGTTGATGGTCTTATGGAGTGATTCAAACCGTGGACCATCGAGAGGTTTGGTGAAGATGTCCGCCTTTTGATTGTCCGTATGTATGAATTCAAGACACTCAACTTTATCTTCCACCAAATCCTAGATGAAGTGGTAATGTATCTCTATGTGCTTCGACTTTGAATGCTGAACTGGATTCTTAGAGAGATTTATAGCACTAGTGTTGTAACAGAACACACCCATCATATCTTGAGGAATCTCGTAGTTGTGAAATAACTTCTTCATCCAGAGAAGTTATGCGCAGCAACTTCCAGTAGCTATGTACTCTGCTTCTAATGTAGAGAGGGACACAGAATTTTGTTTCTTACTCATCCAAGAAACAAGATTGTTCCTAAGGTAGAAACAGCCACCTGAGGTACTCTTTCGGTCATCCACACTTCCAGCCCAATCTAGATCTAAATAACCTGCAAGGAAAGCATTAGAATCCTTTGAGTACCACAAGCCATAATCAAGAGTGCCATTGACATATCGTATGATTCGCTTTACTATAGTTAGGTGGGATTCCTTCGGAGTAGCTTGATATTGAGCACAAACTCCCATGCTAAAAGCAATATCTGGGGTACTAGCCGTAAGATAGAGTAAACTCCCAATGATGCTCTTATACAAAGTTGGACTCACTTCTACCCCAGAAGAATGAAGACTAAGCTCTGTAGATGAACTCATGGGAGTGGAGGCATGCTTTTTGGAATCTAATCCAAACTTCTTGACAGTATTTCTAGCATATTTTTCTTGTGAAATGAATATGTCCTCCTTCTTTTGTTTGACTTGAAGACTCAAGAAAAATGTAAGCTCCCCCACCATACTCATCTCAAATTCTTTCTTCATCTCTTCGGGGAACTCTATAGTTTGAGCATCAGTGGTAGCTCTAAATACTATGTCATTAACATATACTTGAGCCACGAGAAGATAGTCCTCATCATTCTTGACAAATAGAGTTCGGTCGACATATCCTCTTTTGAATCCTTTATCCAAGAGGTAATGTGTAAGCTGATCATACCAAGCTCTAGGAGTTTGTTTCAAGCCATAAAGAGCCTTCTTCAATCTCAGCATATGATCAGGGAAGTGAGGATCTTGGAAACCTTTAGGTTGTTCAACAAACACTTCTTCATTCAGGTATCCATTGAGAAATGCACATTTCACATCCATTTGGTAGAGTTTGAAGTTCATAGTGCATGCAATTGACATAAGAATGCAGATAGACTCAAGCCTTGCTATGGGAGCAAAGGATTCATCAAAATCTACTCCTTCCACTTGAGTGTATCCTTCAGCCACCAGCTGAGACTTATTCTGTATAATCTCTCCATCTTCGTTAGTCTTGTTATTGAAGATCCATTTGGTATCGATGACATGAACATTTTCAGGTCTAGGAACAAGTTCCCATACATCATTTCTTACAAATTGATTTAGCTCTTCATGCATTGAATCAACCTAATTTTCATCTTGAAGAGCTTTTTCTACCTTTTTCGACTTAAATTAGGCAAGGTAGCAATGGTATGTTACATGATTGACCAGAAGTATGTTTCCCTTTCTAAGGCAAAGACCTTCATCTGGAGACCTAATGATGTTACTATCTGGATGGTTTTTAACCACTCTTGACGATGCTTTCTTTGAAGTGTGTTAGGTTCTAAAGATTTAGGATTTTATGTATTTAGAACTCTACTGTGTATTGTTGGCAAACCATGATCAAAATAGGATGTTTAGTCGTGTTTAGATTTGCGCAAAGTTGGTTCATTTATGTAAAGTTGGAATAAGCTGATGCAAAAATCATTTATGCTTCTTGGCTTGGTTCGATCAATCGAAGCTTAGGCTCGATCAATCAAAAATCGGGTCAGATGCATTTTCTGCAGAATTCCAACTCAGCCCTAGTTTGTTTTAAAACGTTTAGGATTTTCTAATTTGCCCTAGGTATATAAGGCAAACCCTAGCCATGTTTTAATGTTACTCATATTGCTGTTTGTGTAAATCTCTTGTGAGATCTGTGAGGAGCTTTCCTTTACACAAGCTTAGGATTATCAAGAAAGAGATTTCTTCAAAAGCTTGATGATTATTTAGTTGCTGCCATAACAACTTAAAGAAACACAAGCGGGTGTGCTTGTACTTGCTAGAGAATCCAAGAAAGAAGGAGTCCATGGTTTCGGAACTTGCACGTGGTTATGTCAGTAAGTACTGGTGGGTAGCAATAGGATGTTAGTGGTCTAGGCCCTGTTGAACAACTCCAATTCTTTCATAGTGGATTTAGGTTTACCTTGAGCATAGCTAGGTTAAATCCTCCCCAGGTTTTTGCCGGTTTGGTTTCCTGGGTGATCATATCATTGTCTTATTTATCTTTCCGCTGCTTTGCATGATATGATTGTTTTGATTGTGATAACCTAGATTTGTTAATTTGGACTAAGTAACAACTTGGCTAATTACCTAGGTTAATCCAATTGTGTTTTTAAGGGGTCTAAAAACCATCAAGTGGTATCAGAGGGGGTAGCTCTTTTTGTTTTAGATCTTTTGATCTTAAGAGCTGATCCTTGACCCCTATTGTCATGGATAATTTGAAGTGTCTTTTTGATCATGTTTCTGCTCATGCTTATGTTGATTTTATTGATGCCTATGAAACTCTTTGTAAGGAATTATTGAAATCTATGAAAATTGCTAAGAAATTCAAGGAAGAGTTAAAATTGGCTAATCTTGTAAAAGAGGAATTGGTTGTTAAGATTAGATGAATCTAATAAAAAGAATGAATTTTTGAGAAATCAAATTTCCTCTCAAGATGAGAAGATGAAAAGCTTGGAACAAGTGTTAGTTGAATCTAAAGCTAAAATTGAAAATTTGACTAGTACCAAGCCTGCTGTTGATAACAGAAGTGTTTCTGTTTCTCTTAAGCCTAAAGCTGAAAAAGTTTATATCCCTCCTTTCAAAAGGAATAATAAAGAAAAGACTTATTTTGCTAGGTTAGACAAAGTTAAAAGTTTTGATGTAGACGCTGAAGTTTCTAAACCTAAGTCTAAACCTAAGTCTAAACCTACTGTTAGAGAGCATAATAAATTTGTTTTTGTGCCAACCTGTCACCTTTGTGGTGTTGTTGGTCATATTAGACCAAATTGTTCTTTATTGAGGCAAAAACCAAAATCTGAGACTAGATTTGTTGTTAGGAATTTTGATGTTCCTAAATTTGTTCCTGCTTGTCACTTTTGTGGTGTCTCCAGTCACATTCGTCCTAATTGTCATAAACTGAAATTTAAGCATTCGGTGTTTTAATCTAGGATCTGTGATGATATTTCTCTTGCCATAAGTCCATATAAATTGTTTTATATTCTTTTGAAAAATTTGAGCTTGTTGGCTTGTGAAAGGAATTTGCAGAATTTCAGTCTCTCTCAGAAGATTGGTGTAATTCCTCAAATACACTCTACTTCTTATGGATTTTCACCCACAAAGCCAAAGACTCGTGCTATATGGGTGAAAAAAAATTCTCTAAGGTGAGTGTTGCTGACTTGTCCCTGATTTAATTCTTTCAATTGTTTGTGGACATGTCTTGTTTTTGTTTTTGGTTGTTTTGTTTCTTTTAGAATTTTTTTTATTTTAAAAAAAAATCCAAAACCATTGAAAATTTTTCAAAAAGACAAAAATATTTTATTTTGAGTCTTGTTTTATTTTTCTTGAGGATTACATGAATTATGATATCTCTCTTGATTTAGAACATGCTTGACATTGTGGAGAAACTTGAATAGAATGTGTTATATATGTGTTAAGCTATTTTTGATTTTGTATGAGTATGTACTAGTTTGTACATATACGCATGGGTTAATTAAGGAATTGATATTTCTTGTTTGTGTACCCTCTATAGCTTAGTTAAGCATTGTCATGCATTGCATTTGCATTGTTCATTTAGCATAATGTGTGCTTTTTGTTTTTGGTCATAAATTTTTTTAAACCAAAAAGATTTTTGTGTTTTGTATTTCACATTTTGGATTTATAATCAAGGATTGGCCATATTATCTTTACATAACAAGTTTATGTACCTTGTTTAGCTTGGATGAGCTTATTTTATTGCACTTTACTAGTTTGAGCTTTGTAGTGCATGTTGTGTGGGAGATGTTTATAGTTTTTGATCACTTTGTCTTGATCTTGAAGTCACATGTCTTTGACTGTCGGACTTGAACCTTTTGAGAAAGGCATAAATAACCATCTCACCACTGTTTACTAGCCAATCATGAACACCTTAGTGCATATCGTAAGATTTTGTGTTTGATAAAGTGTAGCATATGCACACAAAAAATATAAGGTGTAGCCTCGGTTTAAATGTTAAAATTGGTGTGTACATTATTAGACTTAATGTTAAATCAATCAAATAAAATTGGTGTGTACATTATCTCGGCTATTTTAATAAATTTCTGCTCAAATAAAATTGGTGTGTATATTATGAGGCAAATCAAGAAACTTACATGATTGCAAGCTTGTTTTCTAGGAGATGTGGGAGTTATATGATGTAACTCTTTTGGTGATAGTCTCTTTCAAATTTATGTGATGAATTTTATAGAAATTGTGCTTGATTTCTATTTACATATCACCTCACATATATCTCAAGTTTTTGCTAGTTGCACACATTACACAAGTTACTCTCTGCTAAACTTGGTACATTATATTGTGTGTGATCTTATTGTGGCCATCCAAGAATAAAAGTTCATTGATTTTGATGTAAAATGTGTTTAAAGTTTGAGACTTGAGGTCAAATTGATTGAAATTTTTTTTTGGAAGATCTGGGTTGAATTCAAGTGTTTTTGAAACACTTTTAATCTCATACTCATGCATTTCATTCATGAAATACTGTGCTTTGAGGAGTTTTTGCATTAACTTGCTCTGTTTTTCAGAAGTTAACTTTTCCAGATTTTTGATCGATTGAACCTGTTTCTCGACCGATCGAAATTACGATAAAAAAATTTTCATTTTTTAAGTATTTGACCAAAAAAAAATTTCATGCATCATTTATGTTTAGGATTCACATGCATTGCATTGATTTTTTGTATCCATCTTGCAGTTTTGCAGTCATATCTCTCATTGTTTCACACATAACATGCATACACTTTGCTAAATTGGATACTCAATTTGATTTAAAAATTGATTGATTAATTTTTTGGGCTATGTACTTTTTAGTATATGCTATTTTTATGTGTGA
This sequence comes from Quercus lobata, assembly GCF_001633185.2. Lineage (NCBI taxonomy): Eukaryota > Viridiplantae > Streptophyta > Magnoliopsida > Fagales > Fagaceae > Quercus > Quercus lobata. The sequence goes on along the minus strand of NC_044911.1, from coordinate 32,361,210 downwards.
ACTACAGAAAATATTTTTCCTAAGAGATATGATGGATAATCAATGTGCAATTATTTTCTCTACTCATGCAACTGTTTGTGGGTCACATAGTGTCTAGTTTGCATTTATTGAAAGAGAGAATATTTTTCTTCATGTGTATCCTCAACTTAGTTTTTAAGTTTGGTGTGTGTGTCTTTCTTTTCCCCATCTCCTAAATTTTCCCCGAAACTGTTTTTCCCAAAACTTCTTGTGTTTTTTCCTATTGTGATAGGGGGAGAAACTTGTTTTTATCCTTTGTTATTCATAGGGGGAGTTGTCTCTATTTCCTAGAGAGTTGAATTGTTTTGTGTTCCCTTGATTCTCTATTTTCTCTTATCCTTTATTGCGTATGTTTACTCTTTATTGAGTTGTCTTTGTCAATACGTGACAAAAAGGGGGAGATTTAGATGAAATGTGAGAATATGTGGGAATCTTGTTTGTTTTGTTTAGGGGGAGTTGAAATTGTTTTTGAAAAGGGGAGAATATAAAAACTTTTTGATGTATCAAACTTATGAGGAGAGTTAGTTTACTTTTTTTATTTTTTATTTATTTTGTGTTTCATATTATTGTTTATATGTCTTTATTGTGTGTTGTTTGAAATCAAGAAATTATTTTGTTTACTTATATTTTCCACACATGCGGTTATACATTTTGTTTAGTGTTTCAGGAAATATACAGGTTGATTCAATTGAGTTGTTGTCTACACTTGCAGCTGATGGATAGTAGTTAGGATTGAATTTGTTTTTATAAGCATTGTTTTTGTAAAGGGCCTTTCTTTGTAAACTTTGAGCTTTTAGTTGTATTTTGTCAAGGATTGCCAAAAGGGGAGTTTGTTAGATTCTAAAGACTTAGGATTTTATGTATTTAGAACTCTAATGTGTATTGTTGGCAAACCATGATCAAAACAAGATGTTTAGTCGTGTTTAGATTTGCTCAAAGTTCGTTCATTTATGTAAAGTTGGAATAAGCTGATGCAGAAATCATTTATGCTTCTCGGCCTGGTTCAATCAATCGAAGCTTAGACTCGATCAATCGAAAATCGGGTTAGATGCGTTTTCTGCAGAATTCCAACTCAGCCCTAGTTTGTTTTAAAATGTTTAGGGTTTTCTAATTTGCCCTAGGTATATAAGGCAAACCCTAGCCATGTTTAAGTATTGCTCATATTGTTGTTTGTGTAAATCTCTTGTGAAATCTGTGAGGAGCTTTCTCTTACACAAGCTTAGGATTATCAAGAAGGAGATTTCTTCAAGAGCTTGATGATCATTCAGTTGCTGGCATAAGAACTTAAAGAAACACAAGGGGGTGTGCTTGTATTTGCTGGAGAATCCAAGAAAAAAGGAGTTCGTGGTTTCGGAGCTTGCACGTGGTCGTGTCAGTATGTTTCTATTGGTGGGTAGCAATAGGATGTTAGTGGTCTAAGTCCTATTGAACAATTTTGATTCTTTCATAGTGGATTCAGGTTTACCTTGAGGATAGTTAGGTTAAATCCTGCCCAGGTTTTTACCGGTTTGGTTTCCTGGGTGATCATATCATTTTCTTATTTATCTTTCCGCTGCTTTGCATGATGTGATTGTTTTGATTGTGATAACCTAGATTTGTTAATTTGGACTAAGTAACAACTTGGCTAATTACCTAGGTTAATCCAATTGTGTTTTTAAGGGGTCTAAAAACTATCAAAGTGGACACTTCTTCATTCCAGGAGATAGGAGGATGAACTTCCAGAGGAGTGAAAGGACTTGATGTTCTAGACATTGACCTTATTTCCATTCTTGAGTTCACGGGAGTCGATTCCTTTTCTGGTGTAAGTCCTTCTACTTCAATATCTTGGGCTTCGACCTCGTCGGTGGGTTCTTTGGGGCTTGGTCCTTCTCCTTCATCATCAATATCTACTTTTGTTATAGCGTCATCAATTTCCACATTGATGGACTCCATTACCATCTTTGTTCTCTTGTTGAAGACTCTATATGCCCGGCTAGTAGTAGAATACCCAAGGAAGATGCCTTCATCACTTTTTGCATCAAATTTTCCAAGGTTCTCCCGATCATTTAGAATGTATCACTTGCTTCTGAATACTTGGAAATACTTCACTTTTGGCTTCTTTCCATTCCAAATTTCATATATGGTCTTCTTTGTTCCCGCTTGAAAGAATATTCTATTACCAATGTGACATAAGGTGTTCACGGCTTCTCCCCAAAACTTTTGAGGAACTTGCTTGTTGAGTAGCATAACTCTTGCCATTTCTTGAATCACTCGATTTTTCCTCTCAACCACCCCATTTTGCTGAGGAGTTTTAGGGGCAGAAAATTCCTTTTTGATCCTATTCTTCTCACAAAAAGTCTCAAATCTTGCATTTTCAAACTCCTTGCCATGATCACTTCTTATCTTGACAATAGGAGCTCCTTTCTCATTTTGAAGTCTCTTGCACAGAATTTCCATTTTCTCACATGCTTCTGATTTTTCTCTAAGAAATTCCACCCAAGTGTATCTTGAGAAATCATCAACAATGACCATGATGAACCTTTTTCCTCCTAGGCTTTCAGTTCTTGTGGGCTCCATTAGATCAACATGAAGAAGCTCTAAACAACGTGAAGTAGCGATCACATTCACTCTGTGATGATTTGCCTTTGTTTGCTTCCCCATTTGGCATGCACCACAAATGGTCTTCTCCACCTTTCCAAATTTTGGAAGTCTCTCAACAGCTTCAAGTTTAGATACTTTAGCCACTTTTTTGAAACTTGCATGCCCAAATATTTGATGCCAAAGTTCCAACATGTCAACTCGAGCACTTCTGCAGGAAATCTTGGATGTAAGGACTACTCCGTAGCAATTTTCGGTAGTCCTATTTCCCTCTAAGACTTAAATCCCTTCTTCATCAATGATTACACACCCCTTCTTTGAGAATTGAACTAGGAAGTCCTCATCACATATTTGAGTGATGCTTAAGAGATTTTCCTTAAGCCCTTTGACGTATAAGACATCCTTCAATAGAGGTAATCCTGGTATCTCAACAGTACCTTTGCCAAGTACTTGAGCATGACTTTCATTGCCAAATGTCACATAGTCACCGACCTTTTCTTTGAGTGACTTAAACAGTAATTTATCTCCTGTCATATGGCGAGAGCAATCGCTATCAAGATACCATAAACACGAATTAAATACCTTTAAAGAAGTGTGCACAAATAAGCAAGCATGGGACAAGCACTTTTGACCATATAGAAAATTATCTTCATTTTCCACACTCTTGTTAGATTGAATTTTCTTTTTAAGATTATCAACCTTATCACACAATATCCTATTCCTTCTTTTATACTTCTTAATCAAAAAAATTGACCCACATAGACTATTGTGTAGGATATGATTCTCATTTTCAAAATACTTCAGCAAGTGAACAAACATTCTAGCATGTTTCTTTGTTTTTAATAACTCTAGGAGTTCATTGTTAGGACAATCTTCAAACATACTCATAGAGTCATTATCACAAACATTTAAACCACAATTCAACATAGCCTTTTCCATAGCTTCATCCATAGCTAAGGGGTCTAGGATCACACTTAGGTAATTAAACCACAACAAGTGTATCTGCTCTGATACCAATTGAAAGTTCAAATAGCGTATAAAACACTAATGAACGTTTAGAACCCCATTTACAAAATACCAACACAAGCTTATAATCAAACAATATATGTGTGGAATATAAAATATAAGCTATATCCAAATTGGTAACACACTTTAAACCATAATTAATTACAAACACAGTAGCAATTAAAAGGAAAAGAAAAAGGGAAGAGAGATGCAAACACAAAAATAACATTGGCACGTGTTATTGAAGAGGAAACCAAAGACCTCAGCGAAAAACCTCTTCACCACCCTCCAAGCGTAATCTACCTAGTGCACCTAAGCTCTCAAAGCTTCTTGCTCCAACAGGGTTACGCCGAACCTTGTTTTCTTTAGCTTCCCGGATCCCACAATTAGCCCATTGCATCAACCAAACGAATTGGTCCTCTCTGAACTGCTTCCCAAGCACTAAAACACCTTCTCATTGATATGGTTATGGTGAGATAAGGATTTGGCAAATGTACCTCTCAAAGATATGTCAATGGAGAGGGTGAAAGTAGAGGAATTTGGAGAATCAATTGATAAAGATTGTGGATGAGTCAATCTTGTTTTCTCTAGGGTTTCTCTCTCAAAATTTTCTCTAGAAGCTCTCTACATTTCGTGGTTTAAGGGTATTTATAGTAATGTGTATGAGGAATGTGAAAAGTCAGTTTTCATCCAAACAAGGCATTCTGGCTACTCAACCTCGCGACTGGAATGAGTCGCAAGTCTGAGTTGCGAGCTAACTGCCTAGCCAAACTGGAATTTTTGTCCTATAGTGCTCTAGTTGTCGTGACCCTTCAACTTCCCTGCATGCTTCACACGTGTGCCACTTTAGCGACTTGCCAGTCACGAGATCCAGTCTTGAGACTCCTTTGATTGCACACATCTTGAGTTTTCTTCACACACTCTCACACACAACCCTTACATAAATTCCACCTAAATACAGGATATCTTATTGCTAAATAACAAGCAAATTTGGCACGGAATAAAGCCAACACATGATTGAATAAATTCAACCTCACCACTACACCTATTATGCAACCACCAAATTGGACTTTACCTTTTGAAATTCTGTGTGATGCAAGTGATTATGCGATTTGAGCTGTCTTAGGGCAAAGAAAGGATAAAAAAAATCTCATGTAATTTATTATGCAAGTAAGACTTTGAATGAAGCTCAAATGAATTATTTGACAACTGAAAAAGAGTTACTTGTAGTGGTATTTGCCTTAGATAAATTCCATTCATATATTCTTGGCTCTCTTGTTGTTGTTTTCACTAACCATGCAGCTCTAAAATATCTTCTTTCAAAGAAGGATGCAAAGCCAAGGTTGATTAGATGGATTCTTCTACTACAAGAATTTAATATCACCATCAAAGATGAAAAGGGAGTAGAAAATTTGGTGGCAGACCATCTGTCACACCTCACTTTTAATGAATCCATGGATGCATTGCCCATTAGGGATTCATTCCTTGATGAACAATTCTTTTCCATCTCTACTTTGCCTTGGTATGCTAATATTGTCAATTTTCTTGTCACAGGCCAAATGCCATCTCACAGATGTGCTCAAGATAAGAAACACTTCATGGTTGGGGTACATAATTTTTTCTATGATGATGCTTATTTATTGAAGTACTGTCCAGATCAAATCATTAGGAGATATGTCCCTAATAGTGAAATATTTAGTGTCATCTCCTTTTGTCATAATGAAGCTTGTGGTGGCCATTTTTCTTCAAGGAAAACCGTTGCAAAGATTTTGCAATGTGGTTTTTATTGGCCTAATATGTTTAAAGACACTCATCATTTTTGCAAATCTTGTGAGTCTTGTCAAAAGTTGGGAGGAATAACTCATAGAAATATGATGCCTTTAAACCCAATTTTAGTTGTTGAAATTTTTGATTGTTAGGGCATAGATTTTGTTAGGATATATGTGATTCACTTGTCAGGAACATATGTCACTATTTTATGTAATTGTCTTATCCTTTGACAAAATGCACTTTACTTGTATTTGAGTAGATCTAGGATGTGTTTAATACTTCAAGAAACTGTTTTTTAAGATCAAGTGTTGAAGACATGCAAGTCTGTCCAAGATTCAAGTTGAAGAAGTGCTGTTCATCAAATCTCGACAGCTAGCTCAACAACTAGCTATCCATCGAGCTTAAGAAGCTGATCCAACCCCATGGCTCGATAGCATCTTGACAGACAGGATTATTTTAAGGGCCATCAAAGTGTACACAAGTTGCATAAGTGTTGAGCAAAGTTTGTTCAAGCAATTGTAACCGGAGACAAAGTTTTGCCCTAGTTCATCATTCTTGTGAAGAAGTTGCTATGTGTAGACCGTAGGGTTTTGTGACCAAGTATCTTCTTGATCTTTATCGTTGGGATGAATTGAAAAACTTTGTAGCCAACAACTTTCTTTAGTTGGTGATTAAAGTTGCGTACTGGGATCCGTGCATTGGTTAGTCATGTACTTGGGAGCCGTGCATCAAAAGGGGAAATTGTCACTACAGAACAAGTCCAATTGGGTTGGGATAAGGGTTCAACTGTAGGTTGGTATAAGGTACTGGGATTCCTTTACTTGTAACCGCTTGTTTTGATAATAGTGAAATTTCGAGAGTGGTGACCTGAAAATCACTCGGTGGGGTTTTTGCCATTAGGTTTTCCCCATTCATAAACAAATCACTGTGTCAAATTTATTTTCCGCTGCATAATTAGTTTATTGGTGATTTGTTTGTGCTACCACGTGTTTGCATGTTAATTTGATTAATTAATAAACTTGGCTAATTAATCAATTAATTAATCACAAGGGGGTCAATTCGTTTTGGGCCTATCAAATTTCATGGGTCCGTTCCCTCCTTCATTTGGATATCTTTACATTCTAGTGGCTATAGATTATGTTTCAAAATGGTTTGAGGCTATTCCTTGCAAAAATAATGATCACAAAATTGTTTTGAAATTCTTAAAGGAAAATGTTTTGTTAAGGTTTGGCATCCCTAGGGCAATTTTTAGTGATGGGGGCTTGCACTTTTGCAACTGACCTTTTAGGGCATTAATGAGAAAATATTGCATAACACACAAGGTTGCCACCCCATATCACCCACAGACAAGTGGAAAAGTCTAGCTTGCCAATAGGGAGATTAAACAAATTTTGGAAAAGACTATTAACCCAAATCGTAAAGATTGGTCTTTGTGGTTGAATGATGCACTTTAGGCGTACCGCACTGCTTATAAAAATATTCTTGGTACGTCTCCCTATAGACTTGTTTATGGTGAAGCTTGTCACTTCCCTATGAAATTGGAACATAAATCATATTGGGCAATAAAGTTGTTTAACTTTAACTTAGACAAGGCTAGTTCATTGAGAAAATTGCAATTGAATCATTTGGAAGAAATTTGGCATGATGCATATGAGAATTCTGGGATTTCTAAAGAAAGAATGAAGGTTTTTCGTGACAAATAAATTTTAAGGAAATCTTTTGAACCATCTCAAAAAGTTCTTTTGTATAATTCTAGGTTACATTTGTTCCCTGGAATATTGAGATCTAGATGAACTGGACCTTTCATTATTAAAAATATTTCCCCCATGGTGCCATTGAAATTGAATGTCCTATGAAATGGTAACATATTTAAGGTGAAAGGACAACGTCTTAAGTCATTTCTTGAGAATTTTTCACAAGAGGAGGAATCCATTAATTTGAAGGATCCCATTTATCAAGACTTACCAAGCAATTAGCATTAATGTTTGTGTCATATTTTAGATTTTTTTTCTTTTTATTATTTTTGTTATTTTGTTTTCTAACACCTTTTGCAGGTGTTAAAGTTTTTTTTGTTCATTTATGTTCATCTCTTCAAGGTACTCTCTGTAATCTCTACTCTTTATTGTTTTTCCTTGTTATCATTGAGGACAATGTAAGTTTTAGGTTGGGGTGAGGAACTTGAGATGATTAGCATTTGGTTTTATTTTATGTTAATTTTTTTTTTTTTTTGGTTGTTTTTAGTGATTTTGGTTTTTTTTTTTTAGCCCAATATTCAACAAAAAAAGAAAAAGAAAAAAAGTGTTGCCTTAGCAAGATTTTAAGTCAAAGTTCTTTATGCTACTTCTAACTATAGAATTCCATTGTTTTTCATGCTCAACTATGCACATGCACTTTAGCCACATGAACATGTTTCTTGGTTAAGAGATAGACATGACTTTGAAAATCTTGAAAATAAAATGTAGAGACTATAACCGAAGTGAGTTCTTAAGCCATTCATTTTTTTAGAGGGTTATTTTCTTTTGATCTCATTTTTCATTTGGAAGCACATAACTTTATTGTTTCTTAGTCTCATTATTCTTTGATTTGGTCGAGTACTAAGAATTCATCAATTTTATGCCACACTTGAATATGTTAAAGTCGTGGATTTTGAAGAACTATCCCAATCTTTAAGAGATGATTTAGGTCATCTTTGTTAATTTTGAGCCTTTATTATTTTCTTTCTTGATACATTACCGCTAGTCACCCATTTGAACCTATTATTTTAGCCATTCTTTCTCAAACCCTTTCCTAAAGTGTTCCAAGAATGAATGCAATCAAATTGTCTTATTGCGGTAAATTTGTGGTGAAATAGTTGGAAGAAAAGGAGGGAGTTACTCGACCAAAAAAAAAAAAGTCATAAACCGAAAAGGAAAAATGATGAAAAAAAAAAAGGATTGTGAAAGAGGAAGAAATAGAGAATGAATTTGTTGATGAAATTTGAAGAAAAAGAGAGAAAGTAAAAGTGCAATATTCAAGAAACTTGAGAGGATAAATCAATTGTCATATATTCAAAAGAAGTTGTCTCTCTAATTATTCTTGGGAACATTTTTTATTTTTACCTATACCCTTTGTTCTAAATTCCTCCTCTTTACCCTACATTACGTCCCAAAAAAAGTCCTATTTAATCTTAAGGAATGCATGGTTTGGATCTTTACATGACTAATCGATGTATGTGGTGTAATATTCTTAGTGTTTGGCATCCTTTAATGAGACTATAAATGTCTTTTATTTTGCTTCACCATTTTTCATCTTATTTATATGTGAGATATTAGTCTTTGTTCTACATTATTTGGCTCACATATGTTTGAGAATGTTACACCCTTTTGGGAGTGATTTTATTTGTTGAGTGATAAAAACTGTGAGATTTGAGTTAACGCATAACTTTGGATAGAAATTCAAGCCATATTTTATCTTAAGACTAAGGTTATATTTGTGTTGGCTAAACTATTCACACACTAAGTGTGTGTGCAAGTTAGATTTGAGCTTATATAGGGAAGTAAAATAAGTTATCTAATAGTACATTTACATGAGAAAGCTTGAAAAGATGCTAGCTTTGAATGACACTAGAACAAGAAGAAGAAAGTGATGGTAGGACATGAAAAAGACGCACATTTAAACAAGAAGAAGAAACTGATGATGAAAGAAACACAAGATGTACATGGAAAACCCTAGAGAAGGGATAAAAAAAAACCACAGTTTTAGCAAGAATGTAATGTTCTTGGTCTATTCAGATTGTATTATGTGTGAAAAGAGATTAATTTCTTGCAATAAAGTTGTTCTTCTCTCCTACCAACTCTCTAATCTCTTCTACAAATATCTACTTGGGTTCTTACCCTAACAATACAGCTACATGTTCCTCTTATACTCTGAGGAATATGGCTGAGTACAAAGACAGGTGTCAAGTCATCATTTCTCTATTTTGGACCTTTTCATAGCTGTGATGTTATCTGGTGACTAGAGGATAAGAATTGCGCCAACATGGCATTGGGACCTGTGGGTAAGTGACTTTGCCACTGTTTGGGAAACAATTCTTGGACATTGAGAGGGACATCAGGATTACTATGATTGATACACGTGTCTCTGAGGTAGTCCAACATGCATTCAACCAAAATAGGGGTGTCCTCATAGCTTCTGACCTTAGAAAGTCATTATCTCCCTTTTTGTGAGTGCTTGAGTATCATGTCAGGTGCATATCTTACTTCCTTCCCAAGGTAGTCACGCCTTTTGCACAGACCAAGAACAAAATCCTTTAGCCAACGCTTCCTCCTCCTTTGCTCACAGCTGTTCCACGTGTAAGGTCTAGATTCAACCACCTATGCATTCTCCCATGCTTTAGTAGTGCTATGTACATTAGCCCCTAATTTGACAGTCACATTGGTTCTGGCATTAACACCTTATCAATCATGGCTTGTGATGTTCGAAGAGGGACACGTGGCTCATAGGGGTGTTTCTAGCCGTTTTGGCGCCTCTTCTTTTCTTGCATTTTGGAAGATAGACATTACTCCTCATAAATACCATTTTCTTCACTTAACTGCAGTTGAGAATTTAAATAGGCAATGTTTCTTCTTCAATCTTCATTCCCTTTGTATCTTTCTGATTCTCTCAAAGAAACTTAACCTCCACGAACAAAATGTCAAACCCTTCTTCTGCTAGTTTTAACTCCCCAAAACACTCTTCGGGTTCTTATGGAAGTGCCTCCAGTGACCACCCTTTCCCTTTTCCCATTCCCTCTGCCTCCTCAAGTCTTCATTCCCGAGGAGGTCGCTCCTTTCAACTGGAGTGACGACGAAAAAGAAGACTCGGAAGAACTTCGGTTGAAGGCCAAAGAGGATGCTGAGGATGCAATAACTGTTGCATTCATGGATTCTCCTATCAGGCCAGGAGAAGACGAAGGCTTTCTCGATTAGGCTTGGAGTCTAGTGCTTTATAGCATTTTGACTCTAAGGAGTCAGACTCCTCTGACAACCCCTCTAAAGGCTCTTTTGATGGCTCGTTTGATGATTCTGACTCAGGGGAAGATGAAGGCAAGGAAGAGGAGGTGGAAGAAGAAGATGATGATGATGAAGAGGAGATAGAGTATCAGGCTCCATATTATCACCAATGGGACTCTAGGGATGACTCGGATGCCTATGTGCTACGGTCTCCTTGAGTTGCCCGCCATCAGACCTGTAGTTCTTTTTTTTTTTTTTTTTTTTTTTTCTTTTCTTTTTATTATGTTTGTTTTGTTTATCCATCTATTTCCTTAAGTTGTAAAAAATTTATCTTTCTTTATTTTTTTATAATTTTGTTTTTTTTTGTTTTTGGTATCTAGGAAAGAGGTGATAGGCCACAAGAGCCAAATCATGTAGATCCCTCTTTCCAATTTTGTAACAAAAAAACTTCTAACACAAAATATATGAAAGAAAGAAAAAGTTATTTTATTACATGTTAAAGGTTTTAATCTATGTTGTACTTTATGTTTACTTTATCACATATAAAATTCCTACGCAAAACATACAAGGGTAAACATGTCAGTTAACAAAATGTGAAATGCAGCAAATTAAATCATAACTGTTGGTGAAGGGTCACGCCTTTGCACTTTGTTTGTGAAGGTGGTTTTCCTGATTTCAGCATCATTAACTATAATTTCTTTTCAAAAATTCAATTTTCTCCTTATGCTAACACATGTCAATTTTGAAAAGATGTCTCCCTTTTTGAACCATCCTATTTTGGAGGGAAAATATTAACTCCTCAAGGTATAAAAGGAAAAGAAAGATATTTCCTTTCCTTATTTTTCTCTTTTATCCTTCTCTTCTTATTCTCCTTCTTCAACCTAAAACCCAGAATTCTTTTCAAACACCAAATCATGGGTGTAAAACATGGCTTGAGATCTTGTTCTACCAAATTTGTATAACCTTCCCCTTCAAAAAGTAACAAACCCCTTCTAGGAGAGATGAAAATCCTTCCATAGAAGAATAGTGGATTATCCCTCCTTTCTTTGAAGACTATCTGTTTGATAAAAGTCTCGATTGGGATTTAGCCCCATGTTTTGAAAACCTTCCCTACACGGCATGTGGGGAACCTGATGATCTTCTGACCATAGATCTAAAATTAATGCATATTCCTAGGCTTGACACTTGCAGAGGGGACTTTGCTCCCATCGTAGATGTGGTCTTCAAATCTCACAATTCTGTTTCCAAAGGTTGGAGAAGCTGGTGTTGAAGAGTGTTGGCTCATCCTCCCTTCATGGACATCCTATAGAGAGTGACACTCATGGAGACTGTTCTTGTGTTCTCTAATCTAGAGATCAGCAAAGATAGTGAAAGTTTACTCTCTTTTCTTTATTGGTGGAATTCTACTACTTATACCTTCTGCATAGGGTGTCAAGAAATCTCTCCATCTTTAGAAGATGTTTGTGAGATAATGAGACTTCCCCTGTTTGGAGATGGTGAAGTAGTCAACATCTCTTTATCTCCTGATGAGTCTAAAGACATGAAATTTCTTGATGATGCAGTGAAGAAAACTTTAAAGAAACCAGTCTTGAAGGCAGCAAGGAAAGGGAAAGCCCCTCAGCGAGGAAGTATTAGAAGATACTAGTGTTGATGGAGACAAAGGTTCCAAGGCTAACTTCTGGGGATGGATTAGATACTTCTGGAGGGAATATGCTAATGGCGTGGATGAGGAAGCCAATGGAGACTCCCTAAAGGAAGGCACCGACTTTGTTGTTGGAGAAGGTAACTTTAGCCCTTATGAACTTGAAGCCTTTATTGTCTTTTTAGTTTCTTGCCAACTGTTTGAGGGATATCCCCATGAGAAAATTCTAAGTAAACATTTCCATTTAGCTGTTAAACTAGACAAATGACAATCATTTCCTCTTGCTCCTTATTTTCTAGGAATTTTGTATTCTCACCTGGATCATTTTACCCTTGACTTGCAATGCTCATGGAGTAGATTTCAAGTTAAAACTTTCATACCCGTTGCTTTTTTGCAAATATGGTTATGGGAACACTTTAAGAACTATTCCCCTATCCCTAAGGTGTTAAGCTCTTATAAAACCAGTTTTCCATCACCCCAAGGCCTACCACGCTCTTGGCGTTGGAACAAGGTGGCAGTGTCTTCAAATAGTTTCCTTAGTAAAGTGTTGGATGACCCTCCTGATTGGACAGCCAGACCCTATTCTGTCTTGGAGGGTGGACTTCCCCCACTGTTCACTTCCTTAGAATGCATTTCTGTTTCTAGTTACAGAGACACCCCCTAGTCTGAGGAAGAACTCTCTATTGTTACTTATGCTTTTCCTTCTCATCTTCAGGCACAATTTCAAGATGAGTACAAAATTCAAACCTATTATCCCCATAGGTTTGCTTGCCAATTTGGTTTTGACCAAGGCATACTGGGATATCTCACTACCTTAGCTTTACCCGTTGTAGTGGCCTTTAGTCTTTAAAAGAGAGATTCTCATCAAGATATTGGTATCAAGCCCTGAAATCCCCTTTACTTCCCCCCACCATAATTGGACTGCCTTCACCCCAGTTTAAGTCAGGGTGGTCCGACATTAGAGAACGTGTTAGGAATTTTGGGGAAAGTGGTGCCCAACGAGTGGATGTCCCACCTATTTTTCAGGAAGATTTGACTTTGAAGCCCCCATCTAAAAGCCAAACCTTTAGGCACTAAGAAAAAGTAGAATGCAAAAACCCCATGTAGCAAGAAGCCCAAGGTACACTCTTTTCTCTATAGTGACTAACTCTTGTAACTTTTTCCTTTAACCCATGGCACAAGTAACTTTTCTTCCTTTCTCCATTTTTGACCTTTACAGGTTACAGGCTCTATTTTTCAAGCTCAACCCAAAGCAAGAGTCACTTCTTCAACTCGAGAGGTTTCTGTGCAAGAAATGATATCTAATGGAGAAACAGAGTATAACACTGAAAGGGAGGATTCAAATCAGGTGTATGCTGAAAATCCTCAAGAAAAGGAAGATTTGATAGAAGCTACTTCCAAGGTGACAGGCGAAAAATGGATTGACCCCTTTGGTAAATTAATCAATTAATTATCCAAGTTAATTAATTAAGTCAATTTAATATGCAACAGCGTGGTAGCACAAACAAATTACCAAATAACTAAATGCAGAGGAAAATAAGTTTGACATAGGTAATTTGTTTACAAATAGGGAAAACCACCGAAGCAAAACCCCACCGGGTAAATTTATGGTCACCACTCTCAAGAATTCACTATTATCAATCACAAGTGGTTACAAGTAAAAGGAATCCCAGTACCTAATACTAACCTACAGTTGAACCCTTACCCCAATAACCAATTGGACTTGTATTATAGTGGCAATCTCTTTATTCAATGTACGACTCCCAGTACGTGACTAACATACCAACTTGAGGAAATTGTTGGTTGCAAAGTTCTTCAGTTCATCCAGCAATGAAGATTAGGAAGCTTCTTGGTCACAAAACCCTTGGTGTATAGACGTAGTAGTTTCTACAAAGAATATGATGAACTAGAGCAATTTCTGTCTCCGGTCACAATATGCATGGATTATTCTTTTACAACACCTTGCATCACTTGCGACGGCTCTTAAAATAATTCTTATATATGTCTAGTGTTGTGAGAAAAGAAACCCTACAAAATTCTCAAGGATATGCGTGTAATCAGATCTAGAAAACCTAATTTCATAATTCTCGACAAATACAACTTATGTCGAGTTTCAGCAGTTATTCTCAATAGAAATGGTTCTATTAAGACTTTTGTCGAGATTTAATGAGTAACACAATCTTTACTTGTTTCTTGGTCAGATTTACATGGCTTCAATACTAAACTTGAACACTTGAATCTAGAAGTTCTAAACCCATCCTAAATCTACCTAATTACAAGTAAAGTGCATTTTGTCAAAAGATTAGCCAATTACATAAATATGTCCTAACACAAGGAACATGAGGGTGAAAGCATCCTGACAGAATCTGATCCATTGCTCTCATTGGTTTCTCCCCATTTAAGAGCAATTTGTTCTCAATTGCTCTCCAAATATCCCAAAACCATGAGGGATATTTGGTTTCTCCTGAACTTAGGTGCTTTCTCTTACAGTAAATTGGGCCTATCATATCCCAGTTGCAGTTAAAGGGTAAAGAGGATTGTCTAGCTCTTCCCTTTGATAATTTCCTTTCCACACTAAGTGAGGTTGAGAGCCTAAGTGTCAATATCGGCTGGTTAAAGAGCTGTGTCACTGCATTGAGGGACTTAGAGAAGGCAAGACCCTTTTGGTCATGCTTCCTTGTCCTCACTTCGTGAATTAAGAGTTCAGGAGAACTCTTGTATCAGCAAAGCGAAGGAAATAGTATCAGCCTTACAGGTACGTGTCACTTCAATCACTCAGCTCCAAGAATCTATCAATAGACTTCAGGTGGAATTAACATCCCAGCAAGAAGCAAGTTTTGCCCTTTAAGCTCAATTAGAAAGTGTCACCGTAGAACGTAACTCTTTGAAGAAAGAGATTGAGAAGTTGGAAGGCGAGCTAGGAGCTCTGAGCAATCCAGACTTCTCTCTTGAAAATTTTAGTTCTCTCACAAACATTATCTAATTTTCAAGTTGTAATAATTTATGGTCTTGAGAGGTCATTGGGTTGTATTATAAACTTTACTATGCTTTATTTTGCTAAGCTATTTAAATTTTGCATGCATATTATGAACAATAGCATATTAAATAGTTGAATATAAGTTTTTGTTTATAATTGTATGAGTTTTGCAAAACAAAATATCGGTTTGACATGATGGCCCCAAAAAGATGTTTTTACAAGATTAAGCATTATACTTCTTAAGGTGAGCTTCGCTAATGGGGCTATACGCCTTTATATCTCCTTGATCTTTTAGCCAAGAATGTCCTATTGGATGTGCTTCTTCTACTATGTATGGTCCTTCCCATTTTGGAGAAAACTTGTGTTTAACAGCTCCAGCCACTCCTTATACATGCGGGGCGGTTTTCCAAACAAGTTCTCCCACTTGAAACTTTCTTTCTCTAACTTTGCCTTCATGCCTAGCCTTCATATTAGCTTGGTAAAGGCGGTTATGAGAGGCAACATTATCATGCATTACTTCCACAACTTCCAAAGGGTCTTCTTTGGGTATCCCTACAATCTTTGCTAGCTTCACTGTTGGCCTTACTAATTCTATTGGGATAACAGCCTCTGTGCCATAGACTAAAGAAAAGGGTGAAGCTCCTGTTTTGTGATTTGGCTATTCTATAAGCCCACAGAGCTGTAGGCAGCATCTCTTTCCACCCCTTTCCATTCTCCTTAGTCATTTTTCCCAATATCTTCAGTAATCTTTTGTTTGAGGCCTTAGCTTGACCATTTCCATTGGGATAATAAGGTATCGATGTCATGTGAGAAATGGAGTACCATTCTATTAAATGGGGCACATCCTTGTTCAAGAATGGTGTGCCATTGTCAGAAATAATTCTGTTAGGTACCCCAAAATAACATATTATATTCTCCCTCAAGAAATTAGCCACTGAACTACCTATTGCCTTCTTCATAGACACAACCTCTACCCACTTGGTAAATAGCTCAGTGGCTACGAGTATCCATGTACATCTTTCAGTGGGGGGTTTATAGGTCCTATAAAATCCAGCCCCCAACTGTGGAATGAATATGGAGCCACAGTTGGATGAAGACTTTTATGGCTAGTGTGTATTTCATCCCCTCGCTTTTGGCACTCTTGACATTTTTTGGCAAAGTCTTGGGCATCCCTTCACATTGTGGGCTAGTAATATCCCTAGCGTAAAGCCATTTGCCATAGCTTTCTCCCACCCGGGTGTCCTGTTAGCTCTCTTTCATGCAAGTCTAAAAGAACACCATTGACTTCTTTAGTGGGAATACATACCATCCACCTTCCTTGAAAACTTCTCATCTGCCACCTTGGTCACATATTTTTTTCATCTTTTCTCTTTGTACTCGATCAACAGGTAATACACCTTGTGAAAGATTTCTTCAATACAGACTTAGTGGCTATGGTAGCTAGCGAGTCAGCAAGCATCATTCCTGTTAACCACCTTGTACTCTATGGAAGTAAAGTGTTCCATAATCCTCTGTATTGTAGCTCTGTAAGCAGCCAGACTTGGATTCTTTACTCCATAAATTCCTTCAACTTGCTTAATTACCAACTCAGAATCACCAAATATCTTCAACCTTTTTATGCCTAACCTTTTAGCGGCCTTTAGCCCTACCAACAAGGCCTCATACTCTGCTTCATTATTGGAGCAAGGAAATGTAACTTATAGGCAAACGTATGGTCCTCCCCTAGTGACCTTAAGACCACTCCTATCCCTCCCCCTTGAAATGTAGATGAGCCATCGGAATACATTGACCACTCCTTCTCCTCTATCACCAGAACTTCCTGTTGAGGAGGTGGAAAATCACTTGTCCTAGGGAAGTTAGCCAGTAGATTAGCTACTGCTTGGCCCTTGATGGCAGTTGGTCTTATGCATTCGATATCAAGGTACAATGTCAGGATGGCCCACTGCGCCATTCTCCCCGAAAATTGAGGGCGTGTCATGAGATATTTCACGGGATTGCTCTTAGTCACCAACTGCACACGATGCCCTAAAAAGTAATGATTGAACTTTGACACAGCAAAGGTTAAAGACAAACATACTTTCTCAATAATGGAGTATCTTAAATCTGATCCCTTCATATGCCTACTAATATAGTATACTAGCTTCTCTACCCCTTCCTTATTCTGAGCTAATAATGCTCCCAAGGATTGCTCCGTGTTGGCTATGTACAACAACAAGGGTTTTCCAAGTATAGGGGCCACCATGGTGTAAGGATCTGCCAATATCATCTGGATTTTCTTGAATACTTTTTGACATTGATCACACCATACAAAAGTCATTCCCGTCTTTTTCTGGTCCATAAGAGGCTTTAAGATCTTAACTAGATCTAGGATGAATCTTCTTAAATAAGAAACTTTTCCCACAAAACTTCTTAACTCCTTTAAAGTTGTAGGGGGACAGAGGGCAATTATTGCTTCGGCCTTTGTAGGGTCTAAATCAATCACTCTATGATGAACAAGAAATCCCAAGAACTTTCTTGAAGATGCCCTAAAGGCACACTTGGAAGGGTTCATCCTCAAGTTGTGCTCCTTGCATCTTTCAAAGACTTGCCTCAAATGCAACAAATGCTCAAAATGATTCTTTGCCTTCATCACAAGATCATCAACATAATCTTTCACCTATTTGTGAAGCATATCACCAAAGATCAAAGTCATAGTTCATTGGCAGGTAGCACCTGCATTCTTCAATCCAAAAGGCATCACCTTATAGAAAATAGTTTTCGAAAGGTTTCTTGAAGGCGGTTTTCGGGGCAACTGCTGGGTCCATAAAGATCTGATTATACCCACTATAACCATCCATAAAGGAGAAATGTTCATAACTAGTTGCTACATCTACTAGAATATCAACATTAGGAAGTGGGAATTCATCCTTTTGACAAGCTTGATTAAGATCCCAAAAATCCACACAAATTCTTATTTGACCTCCTTTCTTCTTCACAGGAACTATGTTCGCTAACCAACTTGAGCATTCAATCTCTTTAATGAATCCTGCCTTTAATAGTTTTTACACTTCAAGCTTTGTCTTTTCCTCCACATCCAAATGGTATTTCCTTGGCAGCTACTTCACAAGTTTAGCATTAGGATCCACCTTTAATTTGTGCGTTACCAGGCTTGTGTTCAAACCTGGCATTTCTTGGTAACTCCAAGCAAAAACATCATTGTATTCCCTCAACAAGGCTACCAGCTTTCTTCTTTCTTCTTCAAACAAACTCTTACTGATCTTTACCAGTCTTTCACCTTCTTCTCCATCATTCAGATAGACCTCAACAAATTCTTCTTGTACATTCTTAACAACATCATTCATGCACTCAGGGGCTTCTTTCACAAGCTCCTCAGCTACATGAACTTCCTCTGGCTATTGTGTCGGATTAAAGGAATTAGTCTCGCCATCCTAGTAATCCCCTTCCTTTAACCGTTAGAACTTATATATCACTCGCCCATTAGACCCGGTGACTTTTCTTATCTTGGAAGGCCTTTCTGGCTCTACGACCTCACCATCACCTTCCTCATCCACTTGTTAAGCAATAGCATTAAAAGGAAGAATTCTATTCTCACCATCGAGCTCATACTCTTAATATAAAGCTACCTCAGGAAAATGAAGCTCTGCTCTATCAAAAGGCATCCTTGTGGCCTCAATAACTACATGCTTATTCCTCCAAACGGCCTTCACACATTAATGATATGTGAAAGCCATAGCTTTATATGCCTTCAGCCATGGACGGCTTAAGTTGATATGGTAGGATGTACTCCCTTCCATTACATGCATGAAAGTAGGTGCCCGAATTGGCCCAACCCTAAGATCCAAAGACACATGCCCAAGGGTACTCTACTGTAAGGCTCCTATTCTTGCTATCTGCAATGGTTCTATAATAATATTTCCTCTCAGAATACCCAAGGCATCAAATGTTGGGAGATGCAGAATATTGGTGGATGCACCAGTGTCTATCAATGCCCTTTTGATTTGAGATGCTCCCAAAAAGGCTGTGACATATAAAGGCCTGTCACCATCAATAACTCGGTTGACTAGATCTTTATTAGAAAAGGTGACTGAATCCTTTGCTTCCTAATATGTCACTTGCATCAAACTACCTTCAACAGTTGTCACTTCATGATTCCTTTCCATCACTCTAGTTAAAGCTCGGGCCACCTCTCTTCTAGCTATTGGCCTAAGACCTATTCCTTCAAGAAAGGAGTGTATCTTATCTTCCTACTGAATTCTCATTACCATTTCTTCATCTACCAAAGGTGGAGCTGCTGAGCTGCTGCTAGCCACATTCTCTGCTTCCTCTTCCATAGGATCCTCACGACCTATGAAGAAAGTCATTGACACCTCTGTTCTACGCATCCTTAGGTCAGCCCTCTTCCCAGCTTTGATAACCAAATCTTCCTTGGCTACCCTATCATGGAAGATATTCCTCAAAGCATAGCAATCCATGGTATAGTGATCACATCTCTTGTGATACCTACAATAGAGTGGACTTCATTTTTCCTCTTCTGTAGGTTCATGTTTGCATTCAGGCAATACACCACTACACCATCTTTCAACCAAGCTTCTAGGATGCAATACAACTCTTCAGTGGACATGGTGAAAGGAGGGGGAATACTACCTCTTTCCCTCTTCTTACCATTGACTACCTTCTCAGATTCTTCTACCACAGCAACTTGCACCTTCTTATTTTCTCTCCACCGTCTTAGAACCTACGAATATATTCCAGCAACCCCTCAGACACCCTTTGCTTTTTGTGTTGTAGATCTGACAATGTGAGCTTTTCTTCCAAAGCAAAGAACTTTTTCATGAATTGTGTTGCCAAATCATTCCAACTCATAATTGACCTTAGTGCAAGATTAGCGTACCATGTAAAAGCCCGCCCTTTTAATGACTTAGAGAACTCCCTGAGCCTCAACTCATGGTCATAGGAGTGAGCTGTCAGTGCATCTATATACTGTCTGATGTGCTCTTTAGCATTCCTTGTCATGCCATCATACTTGGGAAAGATAGGAGGAGTGTAGTTAGCAGCGTAAGGCTTCCTAGCTTTCTCTTCAGGATAAGAAGGTCTAGTATCAACATAAACAACACTCTCCATCTTCTTGGCTTCAAACAAAATTACATATTTATCTTTCTTAGTCAGGTAAGGAGATCCTTGAGGACCTTGACCACCTTGAGGGGCTTGAGGTATGGCTGTCTACTGACGTAAGGACTGGAAGTTTGCCCACATAGCAGCATGAGAACTCTGAAGGTCTTCAATGGTAGCCATGATACTCCTGCTCTCGTGATGACCAGCCTCACCCGAGGACTCTGTGCCTTCAGAGTGCATGGATATGTGATTTGTACTTAGTTCTGATTGATGGTTTTCACCCACACCAGTCAGTCCCCGTAACCTTCTTCCTCAGAGGCATGGAGGAAGTGACAACAAACAGAGGCGTACAACCCAACAAAAGAACACTTAAAAGGAAAATAACCAGAGATCCCCAGAAGAGTCGCCAAAAATGTACGTGCAAGTTAGATTTAAGCTTATATAGGGAAGTAAAATAAATTATTTAACAATACATCTACATGAGAAAGCTTGAAAAGATGCTAGCTTTGACATGACACTCGAACAAGAAGAAGAAAGTGGTGGTAGGACATGAAAAAGATGCAGATTTAAACAAGAAAAAGAAACTGATGATGAAAGAAACACAAGATGTACATGATAAACCCTAGAGAAGGGATGAAAAACCACAGTTTGAGCAAGAATGTAATGTTCTTGCTTTGTTCAGATTGTATTATGTTTGAAAAGAGATTAATTTCTTACAATAAAGTTGTTCTTCTCTCCTACCAACTCTCTACTCTCTTTTACAAATATCTACCTGGGTTCTTACCCTAACAATATAGCTGCATGTTCCTCTTATACTCCTTGTCTTTAAGAGAAAAAGGGAACAACTTCAACTTAATGGTCTCTTCATTACATGATTGGTCATGGAAGGTTGAACATATCTCCCCAAATTCCTTAAAGTGTCGGGAAGGATTTTTAGAATCTAAGCCATGAAATTTAGGAAGTAATGAAATCATACCGGGCTTAAAATTAAAATTATTTACATTAGTTGGAAAAATGATGCACTACTCCTAGTAGGTTGCAAATAATCCATGACAGTTCTAATGGGTTGGTGAGCAAGGAAGTTTTCATTATTTAAATTATTCTCATCATCATAGTTACTATCTAAGTCCGTGATGATATCAAGTATGTGAGAATGTGTGAAAGAATAAGATAAATTGCCAAACAAATTATTAGACTCAATTCTAACCAAGCGATTATCACTATCATGACACCAAACACTCATACAATAGTAAAGCAAGAAAGAAAAGAAAAAGAAAAAGAAAAAGAAAAAAAAAAAGAAAAGAAAACAAATACCTTTAACAATAAAAAGAAGTAAAAATAAAAGAAAAACTCTAAAGGAAAACTAAACTACTTAAAAAGAAAAGAGTTTGAGAGATATTACCAAATATGTGAAGAAATTTAATTCCAAAAACCTCTCCAAACGAAGTGGAACACTTATCTAATCGCCTAATTCTTGATAGCAGCGCCAAAAACTTGCTGCGATTTAAATAATGCTCCCAATTGTAGGACTGTCACAAAATAATAAGTCGGTAAGTCCGAGGTCGAATCCACAGGAAAAAAAGAATTGATTAGCAAACCATAAGTGAATAAAACTAAAATAATAAATTTTAATGAAGAGATTTTTGATGGTTTGGTAAAGTTAATTTAAATTGAGAGAAAATAACAATATATTAAGGTGCTAAGGTTTAGGGATCCACACACAACACATCTATTGTTAGTCTTAACAATATTTATTTTATAACTCAACTAAAATTCATACGAATGAAGATCTTAGTCAGATGATTTAACAATAAAAACTCAAGAATTAATTGTCTTAGGTAGTTTCATGAAATTAATTGATTTTAGGCAAAACAAAACTAGTGAATTAGTTTGCAGGGAATACTAGGCATTTAACATGCCCAGAGCCTACAATAAATCAATGAATTATACAGAACTAAACACTTTTCTAGATGAGTAAATCAATCAAAAACATAAAAACATAAGCATTAAAATCATAAAATAATTATTAAGAATATACCAATAAATGGTTGGGTTTCACCCCTTGCCTTGGCAAGGCTTATAACAAGCCATAACACAAATATAACTATGAAAATTGTAAATAAAATTTGAAAAAACCTAAATTACGTTCTACGGCAGCTCTCCCTCAAATTTTGCCCTAAAGAGCCTTTAAATAGGTCAAGAAATTCTATTACAAGTTGAATTCCCATTTGGAGAAAACCCCAGGTTTTTAGGCTTCAATTAACCGACGTTTTCGGCCCATTTAAATTCATAATTGTGACTTTTGGTAAACTAAAAAGTTGTAGGCCTTTAAGTTAAATTTCCAGCCCAACTTGAATCATCTCGATTGGACATCTGAAACCAAAGTTATGCTCCAAATACTAACTGGTGCGCAGGCTGGAATCCTAATCCGAATTGGACTTGGATTTGGTGCAATTTTTCTTTGATTCCTTGCTCGAATTGTACTCGAATTTAATTGGGTTGGCCTTCTTTGCCTTCATCATGGCCCTTGTAAAAGTAAAATCTATTAAATTTCTTCTTTGCATAAATTCACTTATTTAATTTCATTATCCTACTAAAGACAAATTCGCGCATTAAAATTCAATGAAGTACAAAATTGATTATTTAGCATTATTCCAAAACCAACTATAAAATGTATAAATTAACTCAAAACAAGTATGATAATGCTTTCTAATAATAATATAAATGTGCAAAGTTAAGCTATTATTAATAGGGCACATAGTTGTATCTACAACGGTAAGTCTCGACATATTCATCGTAGACACAATATCGTAAAGTAGTTGCTCTCAAATGGAATTATCTTCATTGACTATATAAAGTCCAAAGATGATATAGCGGATCCATTAACAAAAGGTTTGAGTGGAGATCAAGTACATTGCTCATCAAGGGGAATGAGTTTAAAGCCTACAATTTTAAGTCTTCGGGATGGCAACTCAACCCAATTGACTAGAGATCCCAAGATATAGATTCAAAGGGACAATTGAATCTTGGATGACTAGTAGTGTCACTGTGGAGATAACATTTCATACCCACTCCTACGATGAAATAGTGATTCATGCATGATGGTTTTTAGACCCCTTAAAAATACAATTGGATTAACCTAGGTAATTAGCCAAGTTGTTTCTTAGTCCAAATTCTAAATCTAGGTTATCACAATCAAACAATCATATCATGCAAGGCAGCGGAAAGATAAATAACACAATGATATGATCACCCAGGAAACCAAACCAGTAAAAACCTAGGGAGGATTTAACCTAGCTATCCTCAAGGTAAACCTGAATCCACTATCTTGAAAGAATCAAAGTTCACACAATAAGACTTACAAGCCCCCACGCTCGACTTCTTATTCCTATCCACTAGTAGAACTTATTGACACTACCACGTGCAAGTTTCGTATCCACGGGTTCCTTCTTTCTTGGATTTACCAGTAAGTACAAGCACACCCGCTTGTGTTTCTTTAAGCTCTTATGGCAGCAACTGAATGATCATCAAGCTCTTGAACTAATCTCCTTCTTGATAATCCTAAGCTTGTGTAAAGGAAAGCTCCTCACAGATCTCACAAGAGATTTACACAAACAGCAATATGAGCCAAACTAAAACGTGGCTAGGGTTTGCCTTTTATACCTAGGGAAAATTTGAAAATCCTAAACGTTTTAAACAAACTAGGGCTGAGTTGGAATTCTGTAGAAAAACGCCTCTGACCCGATTTTCGATTGATCGAGCCTAAGCTTCGATCGATCGAACTAGGCTGAGAAGCATAAATAATTCTTGCAACAGTTTATTCCAACTTTACATAAATAAACCAACTTTGAGCAAGTCTAAACACGACTAAACATATTGTTTTGATCATGGTTTGCCAACAATACACATTAGAGTTCTAAATACATTAAATCCTAAGTCTTTAGAACCTAACAAACTCCTCCTTTGGCAATCCGTGACAAAACACAACTAAAAGATCAAAGTTTACAAAGAAAAGCCCTTTACAAAAATAATACTCATAAAACAAATTCAATCCTAACTACTATCCATCAGTTGCAAGTGTAGACAGTAGCTCAATTGAATCAACCTGTATATTTCCTGAAATACTAAACAAAAATGCATAACCACATGTGTGACAAAAAAACAAAAACAGTAAATCAACAAATATGCAATCTAACTCTCCTCCTAAGTTAGATACATCAAAAACAATGTTAACTCAATGTTAACTCTCCCTAAACAGAACCTTCTTGTATTTTCCACACATATTCTCACATTTCATCTAAATCTCCCCCTTTTTGTCACGAATTGACAAAGATAACTCAAACAAAGAGTAACAAAGGTTAAGAGAAAATAGACAATCAAGGGAACACAAAACAATTCAACTCTATAGAAAATAGAGAGAACTCCCCCTATGAACAACAAAGGTTAAAACAAGCTTCTCCCCCTATAAAAATAGGAAACACAAAACAAGTGTTGGAAAAAACAGTTTTGGGAAAATTTAGGAGGTGGGGAAAAGAAATACACACAAACCTAACTTAAAAAAAATAAAGTTGAGGATACACATGAAGAAAAATATTCTCTCTTTCAATAAATGCAAACTTGACACTATGTGACCCATAAACAGTTGCATGAGTAGAGAAAATATTTGCACATTGATTATCCATCATATCTCTTAAGAAAAATATTTTTTGTAGTTCACACATAAAAATAGCATATACTAAAAAGTGCATAACTCAAAAATTAATCAAACAATTTTTAAATCAAGTTGAGTACCCAATTTAGCAAATTGTATGCATGTTATGTGTGAAAACAATGAGAGATATAACCACAAAACTGCAAGATGGATACAAAAAATCAATGCAATACATGTGAATCCTAAACATAAATGATGCATGGAAAAATAAAAAATTTGAAAACAGAGCAATTTAATGCAAAAGCTCCTCAGAGCACAATATTTCATAAATGAAATGCATGAGTATGAGATTAAAAGTTTTTCAAAAACACTTGAACTAAACCCAGATCTCCCAAAAACAAGTTTTACAACCAATTTGTCTCCAAAACTCAAACATAAAAGACATTTTGCATCAAAATCCAGGAACATGTAATTTTGGATGGCCACAACAAGATCACACACAATATAATGTACCAAATTTAGCAAAGAGAACTTGTGTAGTGTGTGCAACTTGCAAAAGCTTGAAAAACATGTGAGGTGATATGTAAATAGAAATCAATCACAATTTCTACTAAATTCATCACATAGAATTTGAAAGAGACTATCACCAAAAGAGTTACATCATATAACTCCCACATCTCCTAGAAAACAAGCTTGCAATCATGTAAGTTTCTTGATTTGCCTCATATTGTACACACAAATTTTAATATTTATTTGATTTAGCTTTAAGTCCAATGATGTACACACCAATTTTAGCATTTAAACCGAGGCTATCCCTTATGTTGTTTTTGTGCATGTTCTATACTTTCTCGAACACAAAATCTTACGATATGCACTAAGGTGTTCATGATTGGCTAGTAAACAGTGGTGAGATGGTTATTTATGTCTTTCTCTAAAAGTTCAAGTCTGACAGTCAAAGACATGTGACTTTAAGATCAAGACAAAGTGATCAAAACCATAAACATCTTTCCCACACAACATGCACTACAAAGTTTCAACTAGTAAAGTGCAATAAATAAGCTCATCAAAGATAAACAAGGTACATAAACTTGTTATGTAAAAATAAAATGGCCAATCCTTGATTATATAAATCCAAGATGTGAAATACAAAACACAAAAATCTTTTTGGTTTAAAAAAATTTATGACCAAAAACAGAAAGCACACTTTATGCTAAATGAACAATGCAAATGCAATGCATGACAGTGCTTAACTGAGCTATAGATGGTACACAAACAAGAAATATCAATTTCTTAATTAACCTATGAGTACATGTACAAACTAGTACATACTCACACAAAATCAGAAAAAGCTTAGCACTTATATAACACATATCATCCAAGTTTCTCCACAATGTCAAGCATGTTCTAAATCAAGAGAGATATCATAATTCATGTAATCCTCAAGAAAAATAAAACAAGACTCAAAATAAAATATTTTTGTCTTTTTGAAAAATTTTCAAAGTTTTTGGATTTTTTTATTAAGTAAAAAAAATCTAAAAGAAACAAAACAACCAAAAACAAAAACAAGACATGTCCACAAACAATTGAAAGAATTAAATCAGGGACAAGTCAGCAACACTCACCTTAGAGAATTTTTTCTTACCCATATAGCACGAGTCTTCGGCTTTGTAGGTGAAAATCTATGTGAAGCAGAGTGTATTTGAGGGATTACACCAATCTTCTGAGAAATACTAAAATCCTGCAAATTCCTTTCACACGCTAACAAGCTCATATTTTTCAAAAGAATATGAAACAATTTATATGGACTTATGGTAGGAGAAATATCATCACATATCCTAGATTGAAACACAGAATGCTTAAATTTCAATTTATGACAATTAGGACAAATGTGGCCACGGACACCACAAAAGTGGCAAACAAGAACAAATTTAGGAACATTAGTATCCCTAGTGGCAAATCTAGTCTCAGATTTTGGTTTTTGCCTCAATAAAGAACAATTTGGTCTAATATGACTAACAACACCACAAAGGTGACAAGTAGGCACAAAAACAAATTTATTATGCTCTCTAACAGTAGGTTTAGACTTAGGTTTAGAAACTTCAGAGTCTACATCATAATTTTTACCTTTGTCTAACCTAGCAAAATAAGTCTTTTCTTTATTATTCCTCTTGAAAGGAGGGATATAAACTTTCTCAGTTTTAGGCTTAAGAGAAACAGAAACACTTCTATTATTAACAGCAGGCTTGGTACTAGTCAAATTTTCAATTTTAGCTTTAGATTCAACTAACTCTTGTTCCAAACTTTTCATCTTCTCATCTTGAGAGGAAATTTGATTTCTCAAAAATTCATTCCTTTTATCAGATTCATCTAATTTAACAATCAATTCCTCTTTTTCAACATTAGCCAATTTTAACTCTTCCTTGAATTTCTTAGCGATTTTCATAGATTTCAATAATTCCTTATGAAGAGTTTCACAGGCATCAATAAAATCAACAGAAGCATGAGCAGAAACATGATCAGAAAGACACTTCAAATTATCCATGACAACAGGGGTCAAGGATCAGCTCTTAGATCAAAAGATCTAAAACAAAAGAGCTGCCTGCTCTGATACCACTTGATAGTTTTTAGACCCCTTAAAAGCACAATTGGATTAACTTAGATAATTAGCCAAGTTGTTACTTAGTCCAAATTCCAAATCTAGGTTATCACAATCAAACAATCATATCATACAAGGCAGCGGAAAGATAAATAACACAATGATATGATCACCCAGGAAACCAAACCGGTAAAAACTTGGGGAGGATTTAACCTAGCTATCCTCAAGGAAAACCTGAATCCATTATCTTGAAAGAATCGAAGTTCATACAATAAGACTTACAAGCTCCCACGCTTGACTTCTTATTGCTACCCACCAGTAGAACTTACTGACACGACCACGTGCAAGCTTCGAATCCACAGACTCCTTCTTTCTTGGATTCTCCAATAAGTACAAGCACACCCGCTTGTGTTTCTTTATGCTCTTATGGCAACAATTGAATGATCATCAAGCTCTTGAACTAATCTCCTTCTTGATAATCCTAAGTTTGTGTAAAGGAAAGCTCCTCACAGATCTCACAAGAGATTTACATAAACAGCAATATGAGCCACACTAAAACGTGGCTAGGGTTTTCCTTTTATACCTAGGGCAAATTAGAAAACCCTAAACGTTTTAGACAAACTAAGGCTGAGTTGGAATTCTGCAAAAAAACGCCTTTGACCCGATTTTCGATTGATCGAGCCTAAGCTTCGATCGATCGAACCAAGCCGAGAAGCATAAATAATTCTTGCAACAGTTTATTCCAACTTTACATAAATGAACCAACTTTGAGAAAGTCTAAACACAACTAAACATATTGTCTTGATCATGGTTTACCAACAATACACATTAGAGTTCTAAATACATTAAATCCTAAGTCTTTAGAACCTAGCAATGCAAAATGAAGGATAATCTATGCTTTTAATGATTCTTATATGAGTGTGAAGTGGGCCGCTTCTATGAGATTTTTAAGGCTGAATTCTGTAGAGCACTCATGAAAACTATGGTTGTTCAAGGCCAATATGAACACAATTATGAGAACTAACTATGTTCGAAAAGGAACTGTATGAATTATATTGTCTTGGTATGTACAAAAGGCTTAATAGTTCAGGACATCACATTCACTGGTTAGCCAGTATATCTGATAACTAGTCTTTCATATTAAAAAAATTCGAAGACAAAAGTTGTTTATCTCGATACAATGACTTTTCATTCTGCTCCCTTTGTGTATGCATTATCATTTGGATTGTGTTTTTTCAATTTCCGTTCGTGTGGGTGGGGGATTGTTAGAAAAATGGTTTATTAAATCATGGACATTTACCCAAAACCATTAAGGTGTGAATAAGAAATTGATTCCGTAAGTGCCGGTTGATGTGGGTTCGGCCTTGTCCATCAAATATTTAATCATTTTTTATTTTAATGTTTGTATGCGCGTGTTGTACTTAACTTAAAAACGATATGTCTATTTGCTATTGCACATTTTATGAACTAGTGCGAGTGTGTAGCAATATGTCAATTCACTATTGCACCTATTTTGAAATGGTGTTAGCATGTCTATAAACAAGCACCTCTTATTTCATTTCAGTTAGTTTTTTTCATTCATTCAGTGAGGGATTGCACCCCTAGCTCAATTTGATTTGATTAGTTTGGGCCAAACCTATGTTAATGGGCGAGTTCACTTTGGTGTCTTTTAGAATGGTGGTTTCATTGATTACATTTTCCCTATGATTAAAAGTTTTATAATGGAATCGTTACTTATTTAATTATTGAAAAAAAAAAAAAAAGCATAATTGAAAGTTTCATCATTTTATTGATTTGAGAATGAATGTACATTGATCATAGGAAATTACTTGGCTTGGGTCCTAGATACAATCTAAAATAAAGTAAATTACTTTGTTTCCTATTTACGATCTAGAGATTGAAAATTATATGGATAAGTATTTGATCAACTAACCCTTAATCTAAACTTGGAGGCTATGTTAGAAGATGGAAAGGTGTTAGGCACCCACCTTACTTGGTAAAACCCTTTTAGATTACAATGGCCAACATTCATGTCACATCATCTAATCAACCAACATATTATTAATTAATTGCGTGTTTTTTAATTTAATTTAAATTGGCATGCTACTTGCTTGAATTAAAATATGTGTGCATGTGATAAACCCTAATTCCATTTATTCATCATCACATTTGGATTGAAAAATAAATTCTAGTGAATGTGTGTGAATGGTGATATCCTAAATTCAAGGATTTGAGAGAATTATGAAATTAACATGTTTGTCATATTTTGGATATGAATTTAAGATCAAAGCTAGTGCTATACATGAACATGTAATAAATAACCAGGAACATGTGAAGAACACATATGAACAACATTCAAGAATATCAAGAACATTCAAGCATATTTAAGAAATTTAAATAATCAACTAGCACGTTTTAATATTAAACTAACATGATAGGAAAATGAAAAACAAGCTAAGGAAAGGGATTATTCCTGCATGTAAGATCCACATGGTGGAGGAGGAGGCTTTTGGTGGAGTAGAGAAGAAGAACTAGGAGAGGGAGAGTGAGGCTCACTTAATAGCTTAAGTCTTAGGAAGACTAAGATATGACAAGACTATTTCTACTTCACTAGAACTCAAGAGGGGGGGGAGAAGAGAGGATGTTTTGTGCGTCTTGGAATTGAGGAATGAGGTTTATATAGAAGTAGTGGAGAAAATATAAATAGAATTGCATTTAATGAGGGTTAACAAAGGATGAGAGAAAATCATGAACCTAGACTCAATTTCAGAGGTTTTGGGAAGGCTGGTGCATTAATTTCAAAAGTTGGTGGGAGTGGTGAGCAAGCAAAATGACTAAAACTTCAGTTTTTCTCATAGCTATTATAACAACTTTGAGAGCCAACTTCGAAAAATCATATCTTACTAATTTCTAATTGAAATTGTCTCGTTCTTGTACTCAAATTGAAGCCTTAGATGTGTTTCTAGAAACGTTAACATGACTCACAAATTCAAAATGGTCTAAGAGCTATCAACGAAATAGTGAACAAATGTCATTTGTTGGAAAATAGTTTTAGCACAATTAGCATAAATATGTCTCGAATTTAGCTTCCAATTAACATTAATAGGCCCCAATTACTTCCATTTCAAAATTCATTAGCCTCAAATCATGACCTAATTATAATGATTAAAAATATGAATACACCAATTACTCATGAATAATTAATGTTTAACAATTTAATTAATAAAGTGCGCAACTTTATCATAAGTTGTAGTCTTAGCCAATTGAATTATGACACATCACTAATTTCTAATTGATTATAATTATAACGAATCAAAATAAATTGTTCGTAATCACATGTAATCGGACTTAATTTGTGAGGGTGCATCTTGGCTATTTAAACTTGATTTGATGATAACTTTCAATCATGTGGTTCGATTAAGGCTTATGACCGTCACTTTGATCATTACAACATCAGGATCACATTGATGAAATGAAGTTAATGATCCAATGGCTAGAATTTAGATACTTATTTCCAAGTGAAATTACTCTTTTTGCCCTCCATGTGAGGTTAAGTTTAGGTTTCAAAATGTGGTTAACACATTCATAAGTCTTTAGAGAGAGAGAGAGAGAGAGAGAGACCATTTTGTTCGTTGTGCACAGAGATTATAGTGCTTCTTCTACGTGTTATTGATCATTGTATCTTGGGAGGTAGACGTCCAAGAGACTCAAAGCATCTTTGAATTAATAGTGTACAGACGAAATTTGTCTTAAGGACCTAGTGTTAAACACTAGCATTGATCAGTTTTGTATTTGCCATTCTGCATTCATTTGGTCTATAAGTTTTACTCTATTTTCTATGTTATATTTAGACATAGTTTTGTGCATATTTTGATTATTGATCTTGTTCACAAAATCACAAAGGTAAATTATTTGTGTATATATTCCAACACTTTTTGTATAGCATAATAAATTGAAACCCATGGACCCTGGTATTGTACATTTGGTTTGAAATTACCCCAAATTTTATTGCTTTGTTCTCTGATAGATTTTTTTTTCCCCAATATGCTTGGTGATGGGTATGATGCCTAGGTGAGATTGGGGATGTCTACCATGTATCGGTGGGTAAATATGGCAAAATTAGTCAAAATTTTATAACTTGACCCAACTAAAAAATTCATGACACAAACCCAAATTTTTTGATCCAAAGTAAAAATGGGTTGACCGACCTGACCCATTTTTTCGGGTCAACTCAACTCGACTTGTGACCTCACAAATTTTTTTTTTAAAAAATTGGTAAAAAAAATTTAAATAAAACTAAGACATTATTGGTTTAATTGTTTGTTCTGAGCTTTATAGTACACAAGTCAAACTCAATTAGCAATATATAATGGACATTATTATTATTATTATTATTAATATTTTTTTTTAACGTCAATATTTTAACATATTTTGGATAATGTTGTAGGAGGAAAAATATTAAGCCAATTATAAAATGCCACATCAAAACTTAGTGACAATTTTTATATTTATATGTCATTAAATTAAATAAATCAATTGTTGACATGTGTCATTCAAGATGATAATTATCTTAATTAAATAGAGATAAATATCCTAATTAAATTGGAATGGTAATAGTTAATAACTTTCCCTATTAAAATAAATAAAAATAGAGATAATTATCTACAAGTAACAAGTTCTAGTGGGACTCTTTAACTTTGAGCTAATTAGAATCTACTACTTATTTTCAATGAGATCAATTAAAGTGGGACTCGTCCTTTGAAGCCACTATAAATAGAGGGCATACCTCCTCTCATTCTACACAATTTTTTCAAGACATCAAAGTTTTGGAGAAATTCTGCCTGAAGAACACATGAAAAACATTCAAAGAAATTCCTTTGAATCCTTCTCCCAAGATTTGAAGTTCTATTGGAATCAAGCTCAAAAGCCTCCATAAACTTCAAAAAGCCCTAAATCATTGAAACTCAATGGATCAAGCCTCTAAAGCCCCGAATAACTTCAACCTAAAACCCTTCAAATTCGAAGAATCTTCAAAGAACTTGAAGAACATTCGAAGACTTGAAGAACAACAAATCTCTATTAAGCTCAAAGCCAGAGATTTGTAGTGAAGATCATTCGATCCATCTTCCAATCAAAGTTAAGAAGATTTCATGGTCAAGTCAAGATTACAAAGAAGATAGAATTAGAAGATTATTCTTTTGTAAAAGAAGCAACAACAGAGAATTGTATTCATTATTCAATTAATACAAATTATATTTGCAAAGCACTTTCAATTGTTTGATTTTCAAACTTGAGAAATTTTGTGTTTACAACCGCCATTGAAAATTATATATTTAACACCATTTAGATACAATAGCTTTAAGGAAACAAATGAGACATTTACATAATTGCATGCAAATGAATTGAAAAATGAATGATTGTGGCATTTTGTAATGAGTAAAGATTATTAAATCAAATAACAAAGTACATGCCAAAATAATTTGGTTACAATAAAGTTATGTGTGTTACAATGACATGATATTCATAAAAGATACCATGTATAAATAAGTAAATAATCAAACTTTAATGTATATTCTCAAACTAAAATAGAGTGTCAACCGCAATTGATATTAGATTAGAAAATTAGTTTTTAAGATTGTAAAGTTCTTATATGTTTTTATTATTTGTCAAATTAGTTATCCAATAAGGCATTTGTAATTTTGTTTTATGTTTTAGGATGTTGATATTGTGTAGAAATGAAATTTGTGTGTTTGTTTTAACTATCTTTTGTGTTATTTTGTTTTAGTTAATAATGTTAGAATTTGTATAATTTTAAAATTATTGAACAAGTACTAATTTGATTAGGTGAGTTCATTCTTGATATGAGTGGTGAATTCAAAGTAATGCAATTTATGTCCAAAATAAACGATTTTTTTCAAATAAATTATAATATTTCTAGAGTGTGTGTTGCTTAACAATGACATGATATTCATAAAAGATACCATGTATAAATAAGTAAACAATCAAACTTTAATGTATATTCTCAAATTGAAATAAAATGCCAACCACAATTGATATAAGATTATAAAATTAGTTTTTAAGATTGTAACTTTCTTATATGTTTTTATTCTTTGTCAAATTAGTTATCCAATAAGGCATTTGTAATTTTGTTTTATGTTTTAGGATGTTGATGTTGTGTAGAAATGAAACTTGGTGTTTGTTTTAACTGTCTTTTGTGCTATTTTGTTTTGGTTAATAATGTTAGAATTTGCATAATTTTAAAATTATTGAACAAGTATTAATTTGTTTAGGTGAGTTTATTCTTGATATGAGTGGTGAATTCAAAGTAATGCATTTTATATCAAGTAATTTGCTACATTACTTTCTAAATGGCAAATAAATTTTTTTTCTTAAAACAAAAATTTATGTGCAAAGATATGGGTTGACCCAACGTGCAACCCGATTGATCGACCCGTTCCAAACCTACTTAAAATAACCCATTTTAACTTGTAACTCGATTGACTCAACCTGAACCCGACTTGCCCATTTGCCATGTTTAATTTACTAGTGGGTGGTCAGTGGCTAGTGGCTAATGGGTTTGTTTGTGTCTATGGGTGTGTGGGTTTCGTGGGTTGCTAGCATGTGATGTGGGTGTGCTCAGAACCAGTGTTAGATTAAATTATTATGGCTTATTTTTCATTAGTTTTGAATTAGAATATCTGTTGTAGTAGCTAAGATGTGATTTGTTGTTCAAGTTATCATTTCTTTTTACCCATTTTCACTATTACTACTTTGAATCATGAATGGGAAAAATTCTGTAGGTAACTCTAATATTTGTACATTATTTTTTCTATAATGTCTCTTTTGATTACTGCTTGGCTTTGTAATTTAATTTGTTGAAATGTATTAAAGATGTGGTATTTTCCGGTCATAAGCAATGTGGCATCCTTTTGTCCATTTGTAAGAGCATTAGCACCTGGTTTCTAAAAAAAAAAAAAAAATCCTATTTTATTATTTCAAAAGCTATTTTATTTATTATACCATACCATTTTACAACACACCTAACATCCCAAACTCTATTTTTTCCGCTTTATTTAAATATTATTTGTTATTATTGTTTTACTATCTCTCTCTCTTCCTTTCTTTCACCCTCTTCCTCTTAAGCAACCAACAACCACCACATCACAATGCCACCGCTAGAGACACCAAGCAAACCCGATGGCCCAAAACTGCCACCGCAAACCCACATTAGCCACCACACACACAAGACCCATACCCACACACAATGCTCAAACCGATAAACCCGCACACACACAACACCTAAACCTATAAACCCACCATTGCCAATCAACCACCACCACCATGAACCTATAGATGCATAGAAATCCACAAAAAATCAAAGCAAAATCCACCTAACTAAAACTTACAAAATCTGAATCCATAAGGAAAAACCTATCCCTAAATCAAACTCATAGCAAATTCCAACCCCAAGCCTATCAGAATCCATCCAAAATCAAAACCCATGAACCATAAATCAACCTATTGTGAACCATAGTGCTTCAATCAATCTGCCTCAACCAACACCATCGCATCACAGAGCTTAAAAATGAACAAAGAGAGCTGGAGAGAGGAAAAAGCTTGAGATAGCCAGACTTGAGAAAGCAGAGAAGAGAGGAGAAAGCTGGATCTGCTAGCAACCAGACATTGGCTAGCAACCTAGCCACCATAATTAAAAATAAAAAATAAAAATAAAAATAAAAAAAGCCACCACCAAGAGAGAGAGAGAGAGAGAACTAGAGAGGTGAGATGGAGAGTGGAAGTCGAAGAGAGACAATGTGCTAAGGAGAGAAAGAATTAATATAAAATTTTACAACTTGCTACAATAATTTCTTACAAGTAAGACATTACTATAGCAAGATTGTATAATTTTTTACAACTAGCATGTTGGATAATGCATGTGTTTTTGTGCTTTGATACTAAAATATAGCAAATTATGAGATTTAGCCACCTAGATACTGATGCTCTAAGGATTCAAGGTGAGGTCATGGTGTTGTAGTTGTAATGCTTAGAAAGCATAATGTTATTTGCTAATTAGTTGGGTCAATTTACAAAGATGGAAATATTGTAGTGGATGTGCACGAACTTAGAGAGGAGTGGTTGGATTGGTGATATGGTTATTGGGTGGTGTAACATTATACCAAGTGTAACTTAAACCCAACCCTACATGTATATATAGACAAACATTTAAATTGTTTTTTTGATTGCATAAGTTTGCAATTAGTCAACTTTGTTGGTTTCACAATTTTTCCATTAATGTACTTTTTATTTTTTGTTAAAAATGTAAAACTCATTTTCTAAGTTTTACTAAAATTCATTTCAAATTCTCTAACTTTATTTTCATTTAACTAAGCCCTAAAGTTTCAAGTTTATTCAATTAATACTTGCCTTTAGAGTTGCGTTGTTAATTACCCTATTTTTTTTTTTTTTTTTTTAATTTTTGTTTACTCTCTTTAATTATAAAGAAATGTTATATTTACAATATTTTCACAACAAATCCCATGTCAGGTTTTTACGGGTTGTTATTGGTATGGTAGAAATGTAATTTCAGTGGTAAGTTCAAATTAAAACCAATAACAACTAACTATCTATGACTTGTTGTGTGAGTTTTAGTTAGCTCGACTGGTAAAGTTGACCATTAGCAGTAAATGTTATATAAGGCTTCGCTTGGGAGTTCATAAGGGAAGGGAATGAAATGGAATGAAATAATAATAAGGGAATGGAATGTATTTAAGTAAGGGAAATGAATGGAAAAAAAAAAAAAATCATTAAATCTAATTCCATTCCCTCCGATTCTTCCCAATTTCGGGGGAAATGAAAATTTGAGATTTTAAGGAAATAGAGAGGAATGAGTGTTCCCTCCTACCCATTCCATGTCCTCCTACTTAAACTCCCAAACAAGAGAATAGACTTTCCATTCCCTCCATTAAAACTTCCAAACAAGAGAAGGAAAGAATATTCTAAAATGATTTTTTTTCATTTCTTTCCATTCCATTCTCTCCTCCTAAGCGAAGCCTAAGCATTAGCAGCAAATGTTGTAGAGGTAGCATTTTATTTTATTGGGTAAATTCCACAAACCTACCCTGAGGTTTGGACTAATACCAATAAAGTCCACAAAATTTAAAAAGTGACCATTTTAGTCCTTTTTGCCAAACAGTTTGTAACACCGTTACTTTTTTTTTTCTTCATTCTTCTTGTTCTTTCCTCTCTCCAGAATCACCTCTCTCTCTCTCTCTCTCTCTCTCTCTCTCTCTCTCTCTCTCTCTCTCTCTCTCTTCATCTGAGTCCATAACCTCTGACCAAACCGAGCAACCCAACCACCCGACCCAACCCACCACCACTTCAAATTAACCATTCTCTGCTCAAATTCGGCAACGATTAGCCCTCCTTCGCCCAGCTCCGGCGATGATTTTTCTTAGATCTGTTTAGATCCGATGATTTTGGCTCAGATCCAAAGTATTTTCAAAAACCCACTTAGATCCGACGATGTTTAAGCTTAGACCGGTAACGTTTCACTCTCCTCCACTCAGATCTGGCGACGTCTGGCAACGTTTCAATCTCCTCTGCTCAAATTTGGTACCGTGGTGGTGGGTTTGCAATTTCTCTTCTCTCTTCCTCTTTGCAGTGGTGCTGTGGTGGTGGGTTTTGAAGTGGGTCGATTTTGTTTTGGATTGGTGATAGAGAATTTGGTTTTTTGTGGGTGTGTTGGATTTTTGTTGGTTTTGGTTTATGATTTTGGTTCTAGGTTTGTTTTGGGGTGGTCGGTATTGCTCAAGGGTTTGTGGGTTTTGTTGGTGGTCGGTGGTTCTGGGTTTGTGGGTTTTGTTGATGTTGTTGCTTTGTTGGTGGTTGATGGTTTTGTGGATTTTGTTGGTGGTCAGTGGTTGGTGGTCACTGGCTTTTTGTGGGTTCTATTCTTCAATTTTTTCTTTTTCTCTGAATTAGAGAAAGGGAAGAGAGAAGACTCAAGAGAGGGATCAGAGAGAGGACAGAGGGTATGTAACGGTGTTACAAACCGTTTGGCAATAAGGACCAAAATGGTCACTTTTTAAATGTTGTAGACTTTATTGGTATTAGTCCAAATCTCAGGGTATGTGAAATTTACCCTATTTTATTTTTTTGGATAGGGTAGCACCTCTCTTAATTATAAGAAAAACTAACAAAAATATTTCTAAAAATTAAAATAGAAAAATATTAATTACTATTATTTAGTAAAAAAAAGAAGAAAAGAGAAACCCACAATACTGAGGCAAAATTTGCCAAACAGTGAAAATTCTGAAAAATTTTAGCCGGACAGCACGCGTTGAAACTTATTTAGTTAGTTAGACTGTTTTTGAAAGTCGAGTTTGGCAAAATCGACTTTGGACTGGAATACAGACACAATAGTGGCGTTTTTTTTAGTGGCGTTTGTCAAAAATGCCACTATAGGTTACCTATAGTGGCGTTTTCTATAAACGCTGCTATAGCCACTAAAAAAACGCACCTATAGTGTTTGTTTTTCAGCCCAAAGTCGAGTTTGCCCAACTTAACTTTCAAAAACAGTCTAACTTACTAAATAACTTTGAACACATGCCACGCGCCTAATTTTTTCCCACAAATAGTCTGTTTGGCAATTTTTTCCCAATACTGATGCTCCTCTTCCTCATCGGGTTCTTGCCTAATCTGATCACTGATGCCTCACGTTTGAACTGGGTTTATACGTTTTGAGTGGCTGAGCAATTTCTGAAACTCCCCTTAAATCCGAATTGTACAAATTTTTTGAATCTGACATTTACGAAGACAGTGGCTGGCGTGAAGTCTCTGATTATCTACGTAAGTAGCCCAGTTTTCTTTTGGAAGCCATTTTTCAATTGCTTTTGAGAGATTGTTCAAGATGTGATATGTGAGTTTTCTTTCTGTGTAAGCCCCTTGTTTGTTTCTTGGGAAAGTTCAATTTAATTTTGTTTTTTTTCATCGCAGATTTCTTACCTATCAACCTAAACTTAATTGAATTGAATACAATTGTAAAGGTACTACTAATCTCTTTTTCAATTGTCTTCAATTAAGGATTTCAATTCCTAATCCTCTTTCCTCTCTATTCTTTTTTGTTGAACTCAGGGAAACACCATGGAAGATCGAATTCTACCTGGGCTTCGTCTCTTCAAAAAATGGTTAGTTAATTTTAAGATTTTTTCCCCTTACCAATGTAGAATTTAAATTATTTAATACTAAATATTAAATTTGATGTGTTTCTGATGTCCTTTCACGATTAGATTTTTATTACTGCGAGGGCCAGTTTCGCGCGTATGATTTTTCGACAGGAAAGTTGATGGGTTTCTAAAGCTTTGATCTCAGGAATATGAATAAGAAACCTTTAAAGTTTGTTTGGTTTAGTTGATGCTTCAGATTTTTTGATTAAAAAAAAAGTAATCAAATTTTGTAAGTTTGTTGGTGGTGAGATGTACTTGTTCTCGACTTTGGGTGGAGGGTCACTTTGTCAAGAGTGTAGTAAATATGTAATTCTAGACTTCAGCTCTCTGCGATGTTTTTATTGCTTTTAGTTCAGACTTGGAATAGTTTGGATTTCTTGGCTTTCTTTTATTTTGGATTTAGGATTGAGGTTGGATAGTGTATTTAACTACCCATAATACTATTATGATAATAGTGATTCACTGCCAAGGATGGGCTATATTTTCCAGTTGCAAAGATTTTTGTGCTATAATTTTAGTTTATCAAAGGAAAAAAAAAAAAAAATGTAGCCAACTTTGACATTGAAGGAACAGTATCGTTGCCTGATGCTTGTACTCTAAAACTTACTGCATATTTTTTATTACTGCTGGCTTCATTTGTTTTCATTATTATCTACCGTGAATGTCCTTATTTTTTAGAAATATTTTTTAGCTCTTGAGCTTAATGTGTATATTATCATTATTGCTGGCTTTATTTGTTTTCATTATTATCTACGGATTGAATCTAACTGCCATGAAGTTCTCATTGTGATTCTTTCGGTTATTTTATTTCTTTGAAGCAAGTATAGTCAAACTTAATTTTTTTTAGTGAGCTAATTTAGAATCTTTAATTTAAAATTATCTCAAAATTTGCTTGATAGGTGAATTTTTACAATTTTTTTCAGCAATGCCTGTTATAAAGTTTTGAGGATAAAGTGGTTGAGCATAGTAGAGAGTTTTATGCATGTGGAGGGTTGTAATTTAGAGCTTGATTTTTAATCACATTTATGGTAAGTATTTTTGCTATATGTTATGTATATCAAACATGTTTGAGGGGCAACATTGTCAAATTTCCATCTTGAGAACTTTGAAATCTTTGTGAACATGTAACTGATATAAAGAAAAAAGAGATTTCTGTGGAAATGTATTTTTTGTTCTGCCCTCCAGTCTGTGACTGTGGCCTGTTCTTTTCATTTCTAGGATAAAGATTCTACAGATTCCTTAGATCAATGAAAAAGAAAGAGCCCCTATACATTTATGCTCAATGAGCTCAAAGAACTGATGTAGAGTTGGATAATAAGAATTGAATATTTGGTTGTGAAAGGAATGTATGCCCTAGTGTGATTATTTTCCTTTATTCTCTCTTTTCTTCTTCTCTTTCTCATGTTACTATTGTTTATAGGAATTTTTCCTCCAGCCCATGAGCACCATAAATTTTTCTCTTTTCCTTTTTTTTTTTTTTTTTAATTGATAAGTAACCCAATCAGTCTTAAACTCTCATGTCATCCTCCATCCTGCTCTTATAAGGAGAGAAGGTTCCATTTTAGCTGAAGCTCAATAGCTCTCAAGTTACAAGTTACAGCCCCAAATCAAACCTTTTATTTTTATTTATTTATTTTTAACAATCTCTGTTTTAGAATCCAGGGTTAGGTTCTCTAAAGATTTTTCCAGTGCATCTTCTCCCCCCTCTTCAGCTTCGCTGTTGCTGTCCCGTCTTATTATCAGAACTGAAACCTGGTAAAAAAAGGGAATAATGTTTAATTTTTATTGACGAAATTAGAATCCATGTGATTATCAAGACAAGAAAGGTAAAACTCTTTTTTTACGATCGTGTTCTGCATCACGCTTTCTGGTAGCACCATACTGAACAGGATATTCATCATTCATTAGGTTAGTCTCAATATAAAGGAGAGCAGAGCAGTTTTTACAGAGATTGTAAAAAAATAAATAAATAAATAAAAAAAGAAAGAAAAGAAAAGAAAAAAGAAAGGGTTTGATTTGGAGTTTGTAAGAAAGAAGGAAAAGAGAGCTAATGTGCCTTAGCTAAAATGGAACCTCCTCTCCTTATAAGAGCAAGATGGAGGGTGATGTGAGTGCTTAAGACTGATTGGGTAACTTACCAATAAATATAAAAAAAGGAAAAAGAGAAAAATTTATGGTGCTCATAGGCTGGAGGAAATATTCCTATTAACAATAGTAGCATGAGAAAGAGAAGAAGAAGAAAAGAGAAATAAAGGAAAAATATCACACTAGGGCATACATTCCTTTCACAACCAAATATTCAATGCTTATTATCCAACTCTACTTCAATTCTTTTGAGCTCATTGAGCATAAATGTATAGGGGTTCTTTCTTGTACTAGTAGCATTAAAACTCCTTATTTGACTAGTAAATGACTTCCCAATAACAATAAAGTGATAAAAGACTCCAACGAATTAAACCAAAAATACTTATAATCTCCAATAACCCTTAATTAGCAAGAGTTGCAAAAATTATAATTTTTTCCTTAAATACAAACTTTGACCATTTAGAATATTTATAACTAGAAGTTTAAAACCATATGACTATTACTTCAATTGGACTTCATGCACTGACCCAATAAAATAGTCTTGAAAGTACACAATATGAAGTAGCAACAAAATGTCTTCCATGGTTGTATCATTCTCCCCCAGTTAGGAGAAACTAAGCCTTGATTTTGAGAGTGTTCAAGTACAAGAACTCTTGAACTTGAAAATTGTACCAATTCTTCAATTACCTTTGGAAAGATAAAGTCAGTGGTTGGAAGGCTTTTCAACTTAAAACCCTTCTTGGTTGATCCATAGCTATAACATTATTGTCTTACATGGTCTTGACTTTTCCATTATTAGCCTTTTGCCCATCTTTCTCTTGGCACTCTCTATTACCCTTGTATTTGGCTGTTCTTGAAATTGGACTTCTCACATTGACCCAATAAACACATCTTGAAAGGAAAATTCCAAAGTAAGCAACAAATTATTTTTCCATTGTTGCTTCAAAATGACTGTAGAAGGTTCTATTGTATAAACTTATAGTACAAGGGATTTAGGAATAATATCCTAAATCCACACTATAGTATCCATATCTACTCTATATGAATTTTTTTTTTTTTTTTTTTTTCCAAATGCTACCTCAGTCTTGAGTTAACTTCTTTCTTAATCCTTTTTCTTTTTCCCTTATTTCTGTAGAGCATACACAGCTTACTATTGGCTAAGAACTGCTGAAGGCTTCTTCTAATGGAGAAAGGAAATGGATGTTGCTTCTCCATTATGGCTTCAAGTGCTACCATTATAATTTTTCTCATTGGTATCACCTTAGTCGTGTGTCGTGTCCTCTATGCTATGTATTGGAGCAGCAAACCTCTTCGCAAAAGAGCTCCACAACCTGTCAGTACCCTCGTTGTTTTAGGTTCAGGTGAACTTCTGGATCTACCTTGATTTCTGTTAATATAAAATTTGTTGATTCTTTATTTATGATTATTTTTTGCTTTTAATCATTGGCCATTTTACACTTGTAGGGGGTCACACTGCCGAGATGCTTAATCTCTTGTCTGTGCTGCAGAAAGACAGGTTTTCTCCCAGAATCTACATTGCTGCTGCTACTGACAATATGAGTCTCCAAAAAGCTCGTTTGTTTGAGAATTCCCTTGCTGATGAGGTAGATATTGTTCTGCTTTTTCATTTCAACCCTTTTTTTTTGGCCTTTTCCCCTTGTCTCCCAGTCAATGAAGGGTTTGTGTATTTTGAAGCTAAATGCATCCCAGATATATTCTCCTTCAGGAAGCTCCCTCCTTTTTTTTTGCATTGTTAGTAGATTCGTACAAAGTCATCATGGTCTGTTACTCAATTTGAGAGGGAATGACTTTTAGCTTGTCTTATGTCTAACATGGTTGTTGAAGGACTAAGCCTTCAATTTGATCATGTGACTGTATGCTGTGTCAATTCTGTTCTCTTGTTTTGTGCTTAAGTGAGTTGTTGCTTGACAATGAGAGAGAGAGAGAGAGAATAATGTGATCCTATGATAATTTTGCAAGGAAACAAATGTGCTTTCAAGTTCAGCATCTTTGCCGTATGTGGGAGGAGTTCGAAGCATTCTTGGCTTGATTGGTGATTATGTAGCATGAACCCATTGATACTATAAAACCATTGGTTAGAAGATTGGAAACGTGTATTGTGGTCTCGTGTAGCTTGCATTTTGGTGTTCAATTTTGTGGGCTATATAGTAACTTCCCACAGACTTCAGCGTGTTTGTTTAGCACTTCCTATACTTTTGTTGGTTGCCAGACCTTGCAGGACGCTACTGGCTAATTATTCATATAATTTTCTTCCAATATTCCTAGCTCTCTACAGTGACTTCGTGTATTTATTTTTATTTTTTTACCTTGATTGTAATCAATAGGTTAAAAGAACATAGAGACAAATTAAATTGGGTATAGTTATTACATTGTGCTCCTGTGTGGGGATGTTTATAGATCGTAAATGCAGTGGATTGTGCTTCTAATTAAGAGCTTGATTGGTGCTGCATTATATTTTTGCTGGTCTATGTATGAACTTTCTTCTTGAAATTGTTTTTACTGCAGACCGGAGTCAGGGCAGTAAAGACTGCACAATTCTTGCAGATATATCGAAGTAGGGAGGTTGGTCAATCATATATAACTTCTGTTTGGACAACTCTACTTGCTATTGTTCATGCCCTTCAACTAATGATTAAAATCCGACCCCAAGTGGTATTATTTCTATCCTTCTTGTTTGTTCTCTCTTTCATTTCTATTACTTTGGTTATAATTCATTATTCACTTTGTCCCAACCTCAGATTATATGCAATGGGCCTGGCACTTGTATTCCACTATGTGCAATCGCATTCTTATTTAAGGTTTGGACATGTTTGATTAAGACTTTATTTCTTTTTGCTGATGGTATTTTATACTTAATTAACTCACCTAGATTGATTCGTTGAGATGATAATGAAATTTCAATTAATGTTGAGTGCAGGTAATAGGAATTAGATGGTCATCTATCTTTTATGTTGAGAGT
The DNA here is from genome assembly GCF_001633185.2 of Quercus lobata. Classification (NCBI taxonomy): domain Eukaryota; kingdom Viridiplantae; phylum Streptophyta; class Magnoliopsida; order Fagales; family Fagaceae; genus Quercus; species Quercus lobata. Next base: position 32,317,602 of record NC_044911.1, on the reverse strand, counting down.
ATAGCAAGGGTGAAAAGGCTGTCTTTAAGTGGTTTGCTTCTTTATAAGTTACGAATAGCTGATGAGTTTTTTGTGCAATGGCCACAACTACAGAGAAAATATCCCCGAGCTCACTATGTTGGTTGTCTCATGTAGTTGATTGCTTCATGCTACTACCATGGTTACAAGTTTTGTAATGTACTTGCCTATTTCAAATTATTAGGGCTAGTCTTTCTTTCTTTCTTTTTTCTTCCTTTTTTTTATTTATTTATTTATTTATTTTTTTTAAATAATTTAAATCACAAGAAAATACAAGTGTTTTGAATCCCATTGTGGAAAGGCAAAAATTATACGAGTGATTTTTCAGTTCATACTACATAATTATAATTATAACCTTGAGTTCATTTAGTTTTAAATTTTTTTTAAGCATATCCTGGGCACACACTCTCTCTCTCTCTCTCAAATCTTTATCCTTTTTTTTTTTTTGACAGAAAATCTTTATCCTTTTATTTTCCTGCAAACTGGTAGAAGTTGAATTTATACTTGCAAAAAACCTTGATCAATACAATAAAGCCCTCACTTATTTCAGCTTTATTTTCACACTAAAAATGCACAGTTATCATTATGAAGGGTAATATCGTAATACCCATCCACCTACAGCATTCACATCACTAGTACTAAAACTTTTAGCTTTTAGCATCTCAAAAACCGATTTTATCCAATTTAACACCATATTTTACAGTACATACTACATCAAATCTTCTATTTTTACTTATAATACATTAAAATAATGAGTTTGAATTTGGTAAGGATGGGATGTGAAGCTCCTATTATACACATTCAATAATAAATTGCCGCAATAACCTTTACTTAATGGGAAATATACCCTACCATACCTAATAACATCTTAATTAACTCCCACTTTTATCAATGTCTTTGATTTCAGAACAAACTTAAACCCAAATCTCATCCTTTCTTATCCAAAAATAAATAAAAATATGAAATCTCATTATTTCCTGCATCGTTGCTCTAGTTTTAATTTTTCAAATATGAAATCTCATCGTTTTTGCAGGCTTGCTCAAGTTTTAATTTTTCTTGATTTCTTCTTTTTCCCAAAATGGATTTCAAGAAATCTCAATCGTTTCCATCATTCGCTCAAGTGAATGCTGCTGAGATTTCTTAATCGTTTTAGCATCATCATCCCAATTGTTCGCTCCGCCATGCTAGCCGCCTGAGTCATTGTCAGAGATTTCTCCCTTGTAGCCGTTACCCGAATTCGCGCAAGTGTGTCCACACCCCCCAAACTGACTTGACGAGGAATCCATTCTCGCGAACAAACACAACCCCTACACACACCTAGGGGCACCCCTTCCTGCATATCCATACAAGACCCGAGTAGGCGGGTCGAGGTCCTACGAGGTACCCACTACTCGGAGTACCCTCCCAAAAGGAAAAAGATGTGTCTGTCAGGTTCGGTTCTTCTTAGTTGGGTTGGGCGGGTTCGACCAGAAATGCTATGCTTACACACAAGACTACCCCTCTTCCCGAAAGCTTCGCGGGGACTACTTTCAGTCCATATTATGAGTTCTGAGCTATGAGTTAATAGAGTCCTAGTAGGAATACCAATGAGCTAACACCTTAAAACAGCTCTCTCTTAGCCCTTTCCTCTATCGATAATAGGGCTTTTCTTGAGCTCTTCTTAAGGAATACAACTCCTATGGAGCTAACTGTTTAACTATCCCCTTACGGGAGGGTAAACCATACCCTCCCCCTCCTAGAGCGAGGGCTGTGCATGTGTTAAGCAGAAAAATAATATAACCATAATATATATACACACACGATCTCCAATTAATATAACCATAATGTAAAGAAAAACAATCATTCCAAGGATGTAATATAGCACATCAAGTTACAATTTCAATAAGCAAACTAAAAAAAAAAAACTATATATTTTTTCTGAGAATGTTACTTCACAAAGATGGTTTGGCTTCGCACCAACCAGAAGTCCAGAACATCACTATAAAGAATTATTAATGCATCCCATTAATTCAGGTGTGTATTCCAGCCCAATTCCATCTGGAACCCAATAACTCTTTTTTATTTAGGTTGCGTTTGGGATAAGTTTATATTGAGCAATTTCTTTTACTATTTAGTTTATTTTTACTACTATTTATGGGGTTCATTACACTTTTTGTAAGGTTGAATTTTATCAACCATCTTGTTGGTTTTATTCTGTGCCAAATTTGCTTGTATTTCAGCAATTAGTAACCTTGTATTTAGGTGGGATTCTTGTAAGGGTAGTGAGTGAGATAGTGTGAAGAAATGCTCAAGAGTGTGCAAGAAAAATAGGGACTCGCGACTGGATCTCGCGGGTGACTCGCGGCTGTAAGCTGCCAGAAGCTGCACACGTGCCAGGTATGCTAGAAGTTGAAGCGTCATGCTAGCTGGAGCACTACAAGACAAAATAGGACAACTGGCTGTTTAGTTATCTCGCAGCTGGAACTCGCGACTCAGTCAAGCCGCGAGCTAGCCCTGTTTTGAAAAACTTAACTCTTCACATTCCATTCTCACTCTAGTATAAATACCCCTTATACTCACGAAAGAATGAAAGCTTCCAAAGAGAGTTTTAAGGGAGAAACCCTAGAGAAAAACAAGATTGATTCATCTACAATCTTCACATAAGAGACTCTTCAAATTCCTCTACTCTCTACCTCTCCATTGTTAAATCCTTGAGAGGCTTTTTACCAAAACCTTTTCTCACAATATCCATTACTGTGAGAGGGTTGTTTGGTATTTTGGGAAGCAGTTAGGAAGGAATCAATTTCACATTGGTTGATGCTATGGTCAAGTAGCGGAATCCGAGAAGTTAGAAAAGAAATAGGTTCGGCGCAACCTCGTTGGAGCAAGAAGTTTGGAGGGCTTAGGTACACTGGGTAGATTAGGCTTGGAGGGTCTATTGCTGTTCATGTATCCCAATTACATTTTCTAGTGGATTACTTACCACTTGGAGGGCAGCAGAGAGGTTTTACGCCAAGGGCTTCGGTTTCCTCTTTGATAACACATCGTTGTGTTGTCCTTGTGTTTGCATCTCTCTTTCCTTAATCTTTGCCTTTTATTTTTTGTTGTGGATGTGATTTTAATTGGCTTAGATTGTTTACCAATTCTGTTTATAGCTTGTGTTCATTTTTCGCACACTTATTGTTTGTCATAAAGCCTGAATTGGTAATTTTGCTATTGGGGGTCTAAACGTTCATAGTGTTTTATACACTATTTGAACTTTCAATTGGTATCAGAGCGGGTACACTGTTACTGGTTTCATTACCATAGTGTGATCCTTGACCCCATATTGAGATGGACCGGTCTCAATCCCTAAATGCACCTCCATATTTTGATGGTAGTAATTATGCATTTTGGAAGGTTCGCATGAGAGCATTTTTATGTTCCATTGATGAATTAGTTTGAGATGCTGTTGATATAGGTTGGACCAGGCCTGAGGTAGCCAAATCCACATCAGATAAGGCAGCACTGGCCGCATCTAATTCTAATAGTAAAGAACTTAACGCGATTTTCTGTGGTGTGTCTCCAGATGAGTTTCACAGGATTTCTCACATTACCGTTGCCAAAGAAGTATGGGAGATATTGGAGACCACCTATGAAGGCACGAAGAAAGTGAAAGACACCAAACTGCAGATGCTGACCACTCGGCTTGAGGAGCTCAAAATGAGTGGGGATGAGTCCTTTGACTCTTTCTATAGCAAGTTGAATGAGGTGGTTGTCAGCAAGTTCAATTTGGGGGAGAAAATGGAGGATTCTAAAATAGTAAGGAAGATCCTTCGGTCATTGCCGGAAAACTTTTGTGCCAAAGTGACAGTGATTGAAGAGAGTAAGGACCTTGATGACATCAAAGTCCAAGAGTTGATTGGTTCTCTTCAGACTTATGAAATGTCACTGCCTACTCAACGGAAGAGCAAATCTTTTGCTCTTAAGACCATTAGGTAGAAGTCCATGACTCATTAGATGAGGATGTGGTTGACAAAGATGTTGCATACCTTGTGAAAAATTTCCGGAAATTCTTGAAATTCAAGAATAATGGTAAATTTGGTGATAAAGGGAAATTCCAAAGTTCAGGAAGGGAGAAAAGGGAATTCAAAAAGAAAGATGGAAAAGAATCCCAATCTACACAAGGTGTTACTTGTTTTGAATGCAACGGGCATGGACACTTTAAGAAAGAATGTCCGAATTATATGAAATCGAAAGGCAAGGTGTATGCCACAACACTGAGTGACTCGGATTCATCCAACTTTGATTCTGAGGAAAGCTGTGACGAAGAAGGGAATTACTCTACTTTTATGACTATTGCCCATGTTGAGTCTTCAGATGAGTTGAATTTGCTTGTACAAGAGCTTGGAGAACATAGTAATGAAGAATCATTGGGAGTTGTTGAAGAATCAGATGCAGAAGAAGATGAAAGCACAACCAATCTTCAAGAGAATTATAACTCACTCTTGGAGAAGTCGGGTGAGTACACAAGGGTGGCCAAGGCAGCTGTGAGAAAGATGAAGAAGGCAGAGGAGGACTATAAAAGTCTCCTAATTAGCTATAAGGAGGCCAAATGTGAGATAGAGACACTGAATGGTGAGCTGTTAGAAGCCTACACAAACGTGAGATTTCTTGAGCAAAAGGTTGTGCAAGCAAATGCCAAGATAGAGAGAGTCTCCACCAAGAAGCTAGATGATATTATTTCATTTCAAAAGCATTTTTCAGACAAATCCGGGTTGGGATATACCGAAGGGAGTAGCTCATCGGGCAATATCACCAAAGAAGTGAAGTTTATAAAGGCCAAAGAGTCATTTGAAGTTGGCCCTAGTGCTGAGAAGCCTAAGATGGAGGAGAAGAGGAATGTGAAGAACCAACGGACGTTGAACAACCCTCGTAATCAATCTGTGGGCAGGTCTCAATCCCGAGCCAAGTCTCGTCCACGAACACAAAGAGGTCCTAGATCGAACTATGTGTGTCATCACTGCGGACTTCAAGGGCATACTCGACCAAATTGTCAAAAGCTAAGAGCAATGAATAGTGCAACTGCTCCAAGGTCACGAGGACCTAGAAATGACAGGAGAAATTGGGTTGGTGAACCATCAAGAGATCAAAGTGGTGATCCTGGAATGATGGACGTGATGAAGATGATTGTTGCTTTCACCAATTGCTTGGAAAGCTTCACACGAAAGTTTGAAAGCCCTAACTCTCGTACCCAATCCTATAAGGAAATCACCCCAAACGCAAGTGACGTGTGGGTGAAAAATGGTACTCATGCATAAGCATTACAACATGTCCATGGATCAATATTTCCTATGCTTTGTGACTTTGTTTGCTTGACTATTGATTGCATGGGTTGAAATTTGCTTTTTTGTTTTTGCATTCTTTCATTCAAATTTTTTTTTCAATGTTGCTTTTGATAAATCTTTTCCTTCTTATGTGTCAAAAATTCAAAAACCACATAAAAAGTAGAAAATCAAAAAGTTTGATCGACATTGTTGAGTTTTTTCTCAAAACTTGTTTTGCCTTGTACCTTTGTGCTAATGGCTTTGTACATTTATGAGCGTAGCTTGTTCCTTTACACTCTTATCACTGTGGAAGAAATCTTGAAATCTATGTGACTGTTGTAAATAGATCTTCAAACTTGTCATGAATGATTAGTGAATGGTTATGTTGATCTTGAAACATGCATAGACTTGTGCCTATATATCTTCACACTTTTTATTTTTTTTTGCTAAAAAGAGCTCACCAAATGTAAATCTCCAAATGTAAAGAGATATTGAGCTGTAAAAGCTTGTCGCACATACTAGTATTCGATTAGGGAAAAGGGAAAGTGACCAAAAATAAAGTGTATAATCTTTCAAAAAGCCAAAGGCTATCTCATCAAGGTGAAATATCAAATATCATTCTCACAATGAGATATGATTGTTTCAAAAGGATCAAAAATATCAAATGTTATGATTGAAAGTGGAGACAAATGTAAAACTCCAAGTTATGTAATCAAGTCTTGTGGGAGGTCATATATGCATACTTCTATAATTGAAATGGGTCACATGATCTAGTGCTAATTGTGTATGCCTTGGTTGAATTGATCATTGAAACTTCACATTAGACTAAGGACTATCTCATTGTTGATATCCACACACAACACACAAGTTTATGTTCAATGAATGCCATATTCATTTGTGTGATTGTACTTGATAAAATGTGTTTTCACATGCTCAATCTTTGTTGATTCAAACACAAAAAGATTTTTGAGTGTTTTAGTTGTTTTTGGAAAGTATTTTGTTCTTACAAAAATTGAAAATTTCAAAAAATAGTGTTGCCTTGTTTTGGCGACTCAGTTGCGGGTCAGACAAGTCGCATGCCACAATCGCGAGCTCGCGGGTCAGTTTTGGCGACTTGTTCGTGAATGGAAGGTCCAGTCGCGAGGGGTACATAGAGATTTTCGCGGCTCAACTCGCGACTCCCTCTCGAGTGAGACTTCCAGTCGCGAAAAACACTTAGCAATTTTTTTTTCAAAACTTTTAGCTTAAAGTGTTTTGGCGGGTGAAATTGGTGACTTTCTAGCAACTTACCTCAGTTGCGAAAAACGCATGTTTTGCACTGTAAGGGCAGTTTTTAAAACCTTTTTCAGTTTTCCCTCGAACTTTTTATGACTATTCACTTTCTCTCTCAACTGAAACTATCCCAAACACTCCGTGTCACTCTCTACAAACTCCATTTTTGCTTCATTTCTTCTCAAAATCCTTAAGAAGAAGGTATGGGTTCTCACTTTCTCACTTAGTATTTCTTGTTTTTGAGCTTTTCCCTCTTGATTCTTTGTGTTGATTTTTTGATTTGTATTGGGTTGGTGATTCGGTGTTGAGTTTTGTCCATGTATGACTTGTTGAGGCTCTTGGTTTATGTGAACTTGTTTAGGTTGCTATATTTGTTCTTTATTATTTGTCTTACTCTATGCTTAGGGTTTGTTAACTGACTTATACCCATTTCGTTTGAACTCACTTTATTTAGTTGATTCAAAATGATTGAGTTTTGTTTGTTGGGTTATATTGATTTGATTCTGTGTTAGTATATCTAGTGTGTGCTTCTGTCTTGAGTATTTTGTGTCATTTCATACTCATCAAGATATGTCTCATTGACATATGTTTGCCCCTTGTGTGATGTTATACTATGCAACATTAGAACTTTTCTCCAAAATGTTGTTTGTTCTTGAGTGTCTACCAATGGGTACACTCATTTGAGTTGTTGGTTTATGATTTGAGCCATTTCCTCTATACCTGACTTTAAGCCATCTTTGGTCTTGTTGCTCTATTCTTATCTCTTTATGACACTAACAGAGTACTGATTTTTTTGTATACATGTACTGTGCTTTGTTGTTGTGGCATTTTTTGCTTGTCTACAGATGGCTCCTTCATCTCCAAAGAAGAAAACACCTACCAAGAAAGCAGATAAGAGAATGAAAATAGACCATAATCTGTTTAGGTCTGTTTCCCATTTTGAGAGATACAAGAATTTTTTCTTAAAGGCAGGCATCATACAAGAAAGGTTTGTGGATTTGGAGGATTTGAGAGACACCTTTATCCCTAATTGTTTTGAGGGGAGAGGATGGGAAAAGCTGCTAAGTGATTTACCAGTTGTGTGTGAACCCCTGATTAGGGAGTTTTACTCCAATACTGTGATAAGGGAAGATGAGTTGAGCTACTGGGTTAGAGGAACAGAATTCACCTTAGATGCACATGACATTAATGATGTGCTAGGTCTTGAGGGGTTAGAAGATCATGATTTCATCAACTATAAGGATAAGATGCTTTCTATTGAAACTGTACAGCAGAGGATTGGTGGACAGAGAGAAGGAAAATGCCTAAATACCACAGCCTTTCCAGTGGACATGAGGTGTCTCACTATTATCATGATGTTTAACCTGTATCCTATAAAGAAGTTGACTACAATTAACAATGCCAGAGCAATTTTTCTAATGGAGCTCAAGGAAAAGACATTCATTGATATCGACTCCCACATATTTGATACTATTGTGGATGAGACTAGAACCACTTCTAGGCCTAAACTGATCTTCCCTAGCCTACTCATGAGGATTTTCAGAAAGAAGGGTGTTGCAATCCCTTGAGACATCAGTCCCATGTCTACACCTTCAGCAATTAACAAACAAACCTTCAAAAGGATAAGTGTTCATCTTCCAAGTGAAGAAGATGAAGGTGATGAAGGAAAGGGTGTCCCAATGGAGACTGAGGCAGAGGCAGCAGGTCAGGCATCAACTTCAACATCCAGAAGGAGGTAGTCCCAAAGGAAAGGAGCCTGTCATTGATGTCGATGACTACTCACCTAAAACAAAAAGGACTCGTTCCCCATTAGGAATGTTCGATCCCAAAAAGTTCAGATTCTATGCTGCCTTTTAGACTCATGAGAATTATTTCCGAAATGCTACACCATTACTGGAAAAACCTATTGATCAATCGTAACTTCATGACACTAACATTCCAAAATGGTTTGCCCACAAGGATTGGAATTACCTTCTCTCCGATCTGGATGAAGCTTATGAGAATTTGGTAAAAGAATTTTATGTCAATGCAATTGTGGAAGGCGAAGAACTCAAGTGCTGGGTTAGGAGAAATTTTTTTTCAGTCTTTCCTGCATATTTGGAAGAGATCCTTCACATCAACCGGCCAATGCTTAAAAAATCACTGGTTTATAATGATCTATGTCCAGATGAGGAACTACTTATGGATGGTCTTGGACAAGACTTGGAATTCTCATCCAATGGAAACTCAGTCAGCGTTTCCTCTCTTCCTCCGAAACTGAGAGTGCTTACAATAGTAATGTTTCACAACTTGTACCCCTTATTCAGCACTGGGTATATGAACCTCTGACGTGCCCTGTTTCTTCATGACCTAATCTCTGATGTAGAGATTGATATTTGTGCTCATATCTTTCACGTTTTTCGCAAAACGATTCTATGAACTGAGTCACGAATATGTGTTCCTTTTTGCTGTCTCATTTCTAGGATTTTGAAGCTCAAAGGAATTCACCCAATAGCAGATGAATCTCCCTGCACAAAACTGAGTCCAATCAACATGCGTACATTCAATGCAAGCATTGGTCATAGTCATAAGAGAGTCAAACCAGAAGCTTCCACATCTCACAGTGGTTTTAGCACATTTTCCCTTGACAAAAAACTTGACAACATTGTGACATCTGTCCACGAGTTGAGTACCAAGATGTCCGGACTCACATCTACTTTATACCATCACAGCACTCGATGGGATATGAAGTTTACCTCCCTACAAATTCAATTGGATCAGATTCAGAGGAAGCTAGAAGAGGATATGTAGCTATTCCATGACAAAAAGGGGGAGATGATGTCATAAGGGGAATACAATGAAAGGGGGAGTGATAGCTTGATCTAAGGGGGAGATTTCAGCAAGCAGTTTAAATATTTTACTTTAAGTTGTTATTTAGCTTTTTATGTTTGTACCCATGTTGCTTTTGTAAGTTTTTAGGATTTGTTTTCATAGTTTGTAGGCTTTATGGTTTATACCATGCTTTATGCAGCCTTTATGCTTTGTTAAATCAGTACTTCTAACTAAATGTCATGCATTTTCCTTTTAAGTACTGTCACTCTTGTGCCCTTGTAGGATTTTTCCTAGATGCATATACTTAGTGTATTATGCATTGGTTGAGTGTTGGGCATGCAAGTAATTTGCATTAATCTTATTAGCTTGTATGTCCAAGTGTTCATTCCAAGTGTGAATGAGCATTGTGGTTACTACCTTGTAGTGATTGCTTGTTTGATCAAGTCATGGTTTGTTTCTTAACTCCATCTTTGCTTGATCACATCATGCCTGCTTCATATGCATTTCATGCTTTTCTGCATACAATGATCATGGTGTATTGTTGTGTTTCAGGAGATTCATGTTCATATGATTCAAGAGCTTCACAGTTTCTAGAGTTAGGTGTGACTGAGTTATGTTCAACTGTTCCCAACTCACATGTTAAGTCTAGAGTCTGTTTTAGGGTTTTGTCACGGAATAGCCAAAGGGGGAGATCGTAAGGTTGAATTTTATCAACCATCTTATTGGCTTTATTCCGTACCAAATTTGCTTGTATTTCAGCAATTAGTAACCCTGTATTTAGGTGGGATTCTTGTAAGGTTAATGAGTGAGATAGTGTAAAGAAATGCTCAAGAGTGCAAGAAAAATAGGGACTCGCGACTGGATCTCGCGGATAACTCGTGGCTGCAAGCCGCTAGAAGCTGCATACGTGCCAGGCATGCCAGAAGTTGAAGCGTTATGCTAGCTGGAGCACTACAGGACAAAATAGGACAACTGACCATTCAGTTATCTCGCAGCTAGAACTCGTGACTCAGTCAAGCCACGAGGCCAAACCGCGAGCCAGCCTTGTTTTGGAAAACCTGACTCTTCACATTCCATTCTCACCCTAGTATAAATACCCTTTATACCCACGAAAGAATGAGAGCTTCCAAAGAGAATTTTAAGAGAGAAACCCTAGAGAAAAACAAGATTGATTCATCCACAATCTTCACATAAGAGACTCTTCAAATTCCTCTATTCTCTACCTCTCCATTGTTAAATCCTTGAGAGACTTTTTACCAAAACTTTTCCTCACCATATCCATTATTGTGAGAGGGCTATTTGGTGTTTTGAGAAGTAGTTAGGAAGGAACCAATTTTACATTGGTTGATGCTATGGTCAAGTAGCGGAATCCGGGAAGTTAGAAAATAAATAGGTTCGGCGCAACCTCGATGGAGCAAGAAGCTTGGAGGGCTTAGGTACACTGGGTAGATTAGGCTTGGAGGGTCTATTGCTGTTCATGTATCCCAACTATATTTTCTAGTAGATTACTTACCGCTTGGAGGGCGGCGAAGAGGTTTTACGCCGAGGGCTTCGGTTTCCTCTTCGATAACATATCGTTGTGTTGTCCTTGTGTTTGCATCTCTCTTCCCTTAATCTTTGTCTTTTATTTTCTGCTGTGGATGTGATTTTAATTGGCTTAGATTGTTTACCAATTCTGTTTATAGCTTGTGTTCATTTTTCGCACACTTATTGTTTGTCATAAAGTTTGAATTGGTAATTTTGCTATTGGGGGTCTAAACGTTCATAGTGTTTTATACACTATTTGAACTTTCACTTTTTGATACTATTCATGGGTCTTACTATATAATTTCAGCTAATTTTTAGCTTTATCTATAATATTTTCAGCAAAATGTTTTTTGTTTTAGATAAATAAGTTGTTCCTAAACGACCCTTACTCTCATTATTCTTGTGAAATGCACAATTTCGAAGAGGAGAACTCTAAAGAATGAATGTCACGGTTTGGTGACTTTATTGTCTTTCTTCTTCTCTTCTTCTTTTTATTCTTTATTTTTTGATTAACGACTTTATTGTATCAGGTGAATTGTTTGTAACCCATTATGTCTCCTTCTTACGAAAACATAGGAGTTACTATGCTCTCAGTCTGGAAAGCACCTGTGCTATAGCTGGAGCTCTGAAACATTTATCGCCACATATAATGGACTTGAAAGATACACTTAAATGAGGCAATATACTCACAACTTGAGCTAAAGTGGGATGATTCTACGTAGTAAATCTTCAAGGATAGATTTTGGTAGAGATTGACTTTCTTTTTCTTCTTAATGTGGTGTGTTAAAAAAGTCATTTATTTATTTATAATTTGATAGTGGGAAGAGGGAACATTTAAACTTAGAATGTCTCTGTTGGAAATACCTGAAGGTGCTAATTGAATTTCAAAACTCTTGGCATATGTTAACTAAGTCTTAAACTTATAATTTGGGACTAAAAAAATGTGTTATTTTGTCTTATATTTGTCTTGTTCGCGAGGAAGAAATATGTACCTTTTAAACTATAGGCAACAAACATAGATTTATTAGTGGATTCCATTGTAATTGTTGTGTATTTTACGATATGATACAATACATGATGCCAACAAAAAAGTCCATTCACAATACCATTTATATTTTAAAAATTGTAGATTCCACAACTCGTACCCTAACTCTTTCCCTCTTAGTTTGTTTATTAGGAGAATTTAATAGTTTGTTTGGATTGAGGGGGAGGGAGAGGAGTAGAGTAGAATTGGTTGGAAATTAGCCTAATTTTCGGCTAAGAATAGTTGAGCTATGTTGATTTATATAGTTTGTTTATGTCTAAAGAATAGTTGATTGGTTGTTGTAATTCAATTTGAAATTGCACAATTGTGTTTACGTTTATATTATGAATCAAGTTATTAAATTTTGATCAATGTGAAAGAGCACATCCAAATTTATATATTTATCTTTTTATAAAGAAAATACTTATTTTAACGTTTACAAACCATTGAAATTTATCTCAAGATACCCTTTACCAACAGTTTTAATAATACTTTGATGTTTAGTAACCATTGATAAAAGTGTAATATTTTTTCAACAATTGCATAGGCTGTAGAAAAATGTTCTCGACATAGTTTTTAGGGGTAATTACACTTTACCCACTTGTGGTTCAAATTTAACTTACCTACTCGTGGTTTCATTTTTGACACTTTACCTACTCGTGGTTCAATCCGTTACTGCTCTGTAACCCACCTCCCTATTTGCCGTTACTCTAACACGTTTTCTTTCAAAACCAAATTACAAAACAGATCAAACACTCCTCTCCACCAAAACACACTCTCTTCCACCTTTGCTCATCCACCTGAGAGCTTAGATGCTACAATGCTACCCGCCTAATTTATTAGACCGAAAATCATCTAGGTTTTGATCGTGCAAGGAAACCGACGAAGAACAAGACCCACAAATTCTGGGATTTGAGTGTTACAACCTGTGATTGTTGAGTTAACAAATTGGGTATTGATCTGTTCGTGTTTCTCCCTATTAGACTTTGATAAGATGCAATAAGTATTGCATCATATCAAACTCTACTTTCTTGACAAAATCATAAATTGTAACAATGAAAAAATTGTAAAAATGTTAATAAGAATACTAATCACAAATAAGGGGAGAAAAAATCATAAATTTTCATGTACAAAAGATTTAAGATTAGCATGTGGGGTTTCTACACCATTCAAAAATCTGCATAAAGTGTATAACTAATCATGCTTTCTTTTTATCTACTAAAGTAATCTACTATGTTCCTTAAAAATGGTATGAAAATCAATCTTAAAAGATGTGACTCAATCCCCTAAAACAAACCCCTAAGCCATTAAAAAATCTGTAAAAGGTGTATAACTAATCATGCTTTCTTTTTATCTGTTCATGCATATCTGCTTTTGGATATGCATGTCAAATTATAGATAAAACAAACCCCTAAGCCTACAAATAGCATATCAAACAAAAGACCATAATAATTCAATCCAAAAGCTTACAGATAGCATAAAAACTTTGCATATCTATCAAATCCATAATACTTCAAACGGAACACCACCTTGCAGAAACCCAATTTCAAAAATAAATAAATAAATCTACCTAGAAACAATTTATGCAGATTTTTAAAGGCGTAAATGCACTTTTGATTCTTACATTTTGGGGTCATTTCTATTTTAGTCCTTACATTTCTATTTTTTTACTTTTAGTCCCTAAAATGAAAAACACGTTCCATTTTGGTCCTTACCGTCACTCTCTAAATGGAAATATCCTACGTGGCAAACAGAGTGCACTGTTGGCATAGTAAATGCTAAGGTGTCCATTAAAGTAATATTAAAAATGCCACATCAACATCCACGTGTCCATTAAAATAATATTAAAATAAATTTATCAATTTTAAAAATTAAAAAAATTATAAAAAATTACAAAAAAGAAAAAAACATAATTAAATTAAATTTATCAATATTACTTTATCAAATTCTATTAAACTTTCTGGGCAACTAAACACAATAAAAGTTATTAAATCTTAAAAGCTCAAACAAAATCTCCAAGCTCTTTCTATGAAAATCTCAACCTCTCTCTCCAAGCTATCCCCTTCCACAAAAGTCTCCAAGTTCAAGGTGAAGGTAAAGGTGATTGAAGGTGGGTTTTAGGTGAAGGTGGAGGTGACTGAAGTTGGTTTTGGCTAAAGGGGCCGACTGAAGGTGGGCTTTCTCTCTAAATCCATGGCCGAAATCTCTCTCTCTCTCTCTCTCTCTCTCTCTCTCTCTCTCTCTCTCTCTCTCTCTCTCTCTCTCTCTCTCTCTCTCTCTAAATTCTCTAAATTCATGGCCGAAAACCCAGCTTTCTCTCTCTCTAAACCTTGGCCAAAAACCCAACTCTCTTTGGCCAAAAACTCAACCCTCTCTCTCTAAACGCATGGCCAAAAACCCAGCTCTCTCTCTCTCTAAATCTGTGGTTATTTGTGGTTTCAGATCTTGGGTTTTGCTCATTGATTTGGGATTTGAGTTTTGAGTTTTGTGTTTGGTTCCTCAGAAAGCCTAAGAAAATCTGAGTTGAGTTTTGTGTTTGGGGCTGAAAAATTTGGGTTTGAGTTTTGTCTCTGTGTAATTGTTGAATGTTTTTTAGTTTTTTCTCTATGTAATTGTTGAAAAAAACTGGGTTGAGTTTTGGGTTTGGGTTCCAAAATTTTGTCTTTGTAATTGTGGGCATGTCTTCGTGTTTGTGGATTATGATTTTTGTTGATCTGGGTTTTCACCTTGTTGATTTGGGTTTTTGTTGATCTGGGTTTTGAGAGGCAACAACGCACCCTTCAGCATGGAAGTCATGGGTTCCTCTCAAAAAATGGGAAAACCCGATGAATCCGGCGTCCACAGCCATATGGTCACAATCTTTCAAAAAAAGTGCAGCTCTTTATGAAAGGGTACATAGGTTAATAGACTTTAGAATGCCAAAACATTGGGTTTTCACTTTTCATCCCTTACATTTTCTAAAGAAACTCAATCCATGTAATTTCCACGCTCACAGAATTTCATCTCTCTAACACTAACATAACATTCTTGTATGACTAGTAGTGTTAAATCTATTTTTTTTTTCTTTTCGATAATTTGGCTCGTTTGTATATATGGATTTTTTTTTTTTGGTACAAAATTCTTTTATGATTTTACTGTGTTTTATTTTTGGGTTTGTATGACTTTTTTGGGTTTGTGCTCTTGTGTTTTCTTGATGGGTTTGTATGATTTTCTGGGTTAATGTGTTATTTGTATTTGTGATCTTGTGTTAATGTTTAAATTTGAGTTTGCGTTTTTTGTGTTTGGTTCTGGGTTTGTACTCTTATGTTATGGTGTTGATGTTTAAATTTGTGATTGTGTTCTTATGTGTTCTTGTTGAAAATGAATTAAATATGAATTTATGCATGTTATCGTTTTTAATTCTGTTTTGTCCTTTTTTTTATTTTGTTAAAATTGATTGGATAATTTTTTATATATTTAAAAGCTGACATGGAATTTTTTTAAATGGTAATTAAAATTTTTTATTATTTTTTTATTGACTGCATCAATGTTTAATGTGCCAGCAGTGCACTCAGTTTTCCACATAAGCAATTTCCGTTAGTAGGCTAATGGTAAGGACCAAAATGGAATGCGATTTTCATTTTAGGGATTAAAAGTGGTAAAATAGAAATGTAGGGACCAAAATAGAAATGACCCCAAAATATAGGAACCAAAAGTGCATTTACACAATTTTTAAACCTAACTTCAACCGAACCACTATGCAGATTTTTAAATCTACCTAGAATAAGAGGAAAAGAGTAGATGAAAGAAAAAGAAAAAAATAATACTTCAAGCTCAGAAAGTCAGGAACTCACCCAATAGAGAGAAACCTGAATAGATCAAGATCCAATTTGTTAACAAAAAATCACAGGTTGGTAACGATCAAAACCCTGAATCAATAGATTAGTAACTCCATGGTTTCCTTGCTCAAAATCATTCCGAGGATCCTAGGCATAAACGGGTCTAAGAACTCAGGTGTGTAGCATCCTCAGTGGGTGAGCAAGCGTGAGATAGAGAGAGTGTGTGTTTCGGGGGAAATGAGTGTTTGATCTGTTTTATATTTTGATTTTGAAAGGAAACATGTTAGAGTAATGGCAGATAGGGAGGTGGGTTACAGAGTAGTAACAGACTAAACCACAGGTGGGTGAGTTAAATTTGAGGCAAACCACAGGTGGCGAAAGTGTAATTACCCATAGTTTTTAATGGCGGTTCTTAACGGTCATTTCAACTATGATATTACAATTTTGATATTATTTGGACTAATTTTTAGAGTTTGTACCAGGGATTAGAACACAATTGTTGCAACATTTTGACAATAGCTAAGGTATCAGTCTCTTATAGATCAAAATAAAATAATAAAATATTAGATAGAGAGTCACCATAACTAAAAACAATGGTG
The DNA here is from genome assembly GCF_001633185.2 of Quercus lobata. NCBI lineage: Eukaryota > Viridiplantae > Streptophyta > Magnoliopsida > Fagales > Fagaceae > Quercus > Quercus lobata. Next base: position 32,301,248 of record NC_044911.1, on the reverse strand, counting down.
TTGTAAAAATGTTCCATCCAAAGAATTTCTCTCTCTCTCTCTCTTTTATTTTATTTTTTTATTTTTATTTTTTAACATTTAAGGAGTTAAGGATTATGTTATGTTTGGGGGTCAACATTATTTTTGTTCAATCAAAATTCTTGAGATTCTCAAATCAAGGTGTTCAATAAATTTTTTTTTTTTTTTTAGTACACAAAACTTGTAAGTTTAAAATAAATTATATATATATATATATTATTTTTTCTGTTTCCTTTTTTTTACAAATAAAATTTATTATTTTAACAACTTAGATTATTCATATGAACACATTGAAATAAATTTAAAGCCGTCACCAAGAAGCGCCATACAAATACTTGGTATTAGCAAGCAATTTGAGCCTCTTAGAGAGATTTCAGTGGTGGACAGGACAGGCAAATTCTGGTTTGCTAGGGGCTATGCTACTTTTGAGACACATTTCTTGGATTTTCCTACCTGATATGCTGTTCTCCTGTGCACCATTACTTGTTGAAAATATTTCCATAATAATAAATAGATAATTGGGATAGAGTTAGAGAGCAGAGCGTGGATGGAAAAAATTGCAAACTAACACCAATCTCCAAATAATTTTGTTAGCTAGCAACGTTTCTAAACTATTTAGGAAACAAACATCTCGAGTCTCTTAGACTCGAGTTCATTGTAGCAACTCGAGCCTAAGAGACTCAAGATCAATGTGCTGGTAGTGAAAAATGAGTTTTACACACTCGATTTCCTTTCTTGTTGACCCACTATTCTTCATTTTCTTCCTTCGTTGTTCTTCCCTTTCTTCCTTCGTTCTTCATTCTCTAGATCAACAGATTTAAATCAAACCCTAAGAACAAACCCCTTTGTTCTTCATTCTCCACACCAACTAGACCTAAATCAAACCCAGAACAAACCCTTTCATTCTTCATTCAGTCCGAGCCTTCACCGCTTGGGTTTAGTCCAAGTCATTGCCTGGGTTCAGTTCGAGCCGCTACCTGAAGCTGTAAGGTTGAATTTATTCAACCATCTAATTGGCTTTATTCCGTGTCAAATTTGCTTGTAATTCAGCATTTAGTAACCCTGTATTTAGGTGGGTTTGATGTAAGGGTAGTGAGTGAGATAGAGTGAAAATTGCTCAAGAGTGTGCAAGAAAACAAAGACTCGCGGGTGACTCGCGGCTTCAAGTCACCAGACGCAGCACACGTGCCAAGCATGCTGGAAGGTGAACAGTCATGCAAGCTGGAGCACTACGGGACAAAACAGGACAACTGGCCATACAGTTATCTCGCGACTTAGTCAAGCCGCGAGGTCAAGCCGTGAGCCACCCCTGTTTTGTAAAACCTGACGTTTCACATTCCTCTCCCACTCCAGTATAAATACCCCTTTTACCCACGATTGTAAGAGAGCTCCCAGAGAGAATTTTGAGAGAGAAACCCTAAAGAAAAATAAGATTGATTCACGCATAATCTATACATTAGAGTCTCTTCAAATTCCTCAACTCTCTTCCTTTCCATTGTCAAATCCTTGAGAGGCATTATACCAAACCTGATTCTCACCATTATCATTACTGTGAGAGAGCTGTTTGGATTTTTGGGAAGCAGTTAGGAAGGAACCAATCTTCATTGGTTGATGCTACGGTCTAGTAGCGGAATCCGGGAAGCTAGAAAAGAAAAAGGTTCGGCGCAACCTCGTTAGAGTAAGAAGCTTGGAGGGCTTAAGTGCACTAGGTAGATTAGGCTTAGAGGGTCTATTGCTGTCTATGTATCCCAACAGTATTTTCTAGTGGATTGTTTACCGCTTGGAGGGCGGCGGAGAGGTTTTACGCTGAGGGCTTCGGTTTCCTCTTCGATAACACATCGCGTGTTGTCTTTGTGTTTGCATCTTTCTTCCTCTCTATCTTTGCCTTTTTATTATCTGCTGTGGATTGTGTTTTGTTTTGGCTTAGATAGTTTTTAACCAATTCCATATTATAGCTTATGTTAAGTTTCCGCACACTTGTTGTTTGACATATTGCTTGAATTGGTTAAGTTGTAATTTTGGGGTCTAAACGTTCAAGGGTGTTTATACACGTTTTTGAACTTTCAGAAGCCTTCTTCATGGTTTCCATTTTCCATCTTTGTTGGGTTTGTGTTTCTGTTTATCTCTTTTGCTAGGTTTATGTTTATCTTTTTGCTTCGTTGTGGACTTGTGTTTTTGATCTCTTTGCTGGGTTTGTGTTTCTATTCTCTTTTGTTGTCGTTTCACTTTACAAAACTTGAGCCTCAAAGGCTCGATTTAGCACATTAAACTCAAGTGTCTTAGACTCGAGATGTTAGTTTCCTAAATGGTTTGGAAACGTTGCTAACTAACGAAATTTTTTGGGGATTGGTATTAGTTTGTAATTTTTTCCAGCATGGATGCCAAAAGTCTTTGTTTTTGTCTTCTTTTTTCAAAAAAAAAAAAAAAAAAAAAAAAAGGTCCTTGTGCTGGTGCATCAGCTCTAAATGGTTTGGAAACGTTGCTAACTAACGAAATTTTTTGGGGATTGGTATTAGTTTGTAATTTTTTCCAGCATGGATGCCAAAAGTCTTTGTTTTTGTCTTCTTTTTTCAAAAAAAAAAAAAAAAAAAAAAAAAAAAAGGTCCTTGTGCTGGTGCATCAGCTCTAAAAAATATTGTTGTCCTATTTGTGTTTATAGTTTTTAAGGCATATATAATATTGCGTTGTCCTGAGTTATTGAAATAAAGCACTGGATTTCATGTTTGAATTTTTTTTCGTTGAACCTAAAAAATGTATTACTATTAATTTTGGTAGAGTTAAGGACTCCATTAAAATGTTGTAGAATTAAGGACTCCATTAAAATGTGGTAGAGTTAAGGACTCCATTAATTTGGTAGAGTCAAGGACTCCTTTAAAATGTGGTAGAGTCAAGGACTTCATTAATTGGGTAGAGTCAAGGACTTCATTAAAATATGGGTAGAGTCAAGAATTCCATTAAAATATAACAGAGTCAAGGATTCCATTAATTGGGTAGAGTCAAGAACTCCATTAAAATATGGTAGAGTCAAAGACTCTATTAATTGGGTAGAGTCTTGCTTCCCCTTGAAACCTGTTGAAGTCTCTTTAATTTATAGAGGAGTTGAGAAACTGTTTCCCCCTTTTTTTCCTCTTAACTGATCAATTCATGGAGCAGTTTGCGTTAGCTTCTCTTGGGCAGTTCCTCATTACTTATAAATCTGGACATTTTTTAAGTAACCATTTTTTTTTTTTTTTTTGTGGGTTTCAATTAGCTCAATTGGTAAAATTTGTAATAGTTGTATAAGAGATCTGGGGTTCAATCTCCACCTACACTAAAAACTGATTGGTGTCTTAGTCTGATGATAAAGAGCTATCATCAGGAGTGGACGCTATAAGTTAAAACTCTCTCTAAAAAAAAAAACCATTTTTTTGTTGTTGAAAATTTAACATTTCAACATCCTCCAAGGAGGCAAGTACGCGGAGCATGTCGGTTGGGCTCTCGTGTTTACCTCTATGTAGTTCTCGTCATGAGGTTAGTGTTCTAATGGTGTGATTTTTTATTTTTTATTTGTGGATGTGTTTGGTCTTTGTGGATGTATTACTATTATTCCATGCAATGTGAAATTTCATTCCTCTTGGAGGGCCATGTTCCCTGTATTACTGACAGTAATTGCCATCAATTTTAAATTATGAGCATGCCGGAATCCTCCTAGGAGGCAAGTACGCCGTGCATGTCGGTTGGGCTCTCGTGTTTACCTCTATGTAGTTCTCGTCATGAGGTTAGTGTTCTATTAGTGTGATTTTTTATTTTTTATTTGTGGATATGTTTGGTCTTTGTTTAGTAGAATTTAAAATTGCTTTAATCTGGTTCTTTAAACAGATAATATGATAACATTCTACTACTATGGGACAGATTCAATATTGCGAACTAGGCTTCCTTAAGATTTTATACCGTTAAAGTCATACTCATAGATCATCTCCCATCATTCATATAGAATTCATGAAAATTCTAGTTATATGGTAAACTCAAGTATGTAGCTGAAAGATTTAAAATCCCAAAAGAAAATTCACTATAATTTTAATACTAATAAATCCAAATGCTTTGAGACTTGATTTAAATTGAATACATGTGTCAGCATTTATTCTACCCACATTAGACTTGCAAATTTAATTTATGGTAATTATTATGAATTTTTAATTACATTATTTGTCAAACTTTACAGATTGACAACTGTCATGTAAATTAGTTAAATATGACCAAATGACATTATTTTGACACAATATTTTATGTATATTCTAGACATGTTATATATTATAAATAGAGACCAAAACCCCATATAAGGAGTACAAACTCAGAGTCACTACCTATTCCTAGATGTTGATGATGGCAACAAGCTTTTTACGAAAAATTCTTACCAATATTTTCTTGGTATTGGTCCTAACCACAGCCATGTATGCAGCTAAAGCTACGAACCTTAAAGAAACCAAGCTATCCTTTTACCTTCATGACATCTCAGCCCTCGGCAACCCCAATGCCACGGTGATCCCAGTTGCAGGCATTGCTGGCAAGGCTTGGACATTCACCCAATTTGGCACCATCTTTGTCGTCGACGACAATATCACCGAAACCCCAAATCCAAAGTCACCCAAAGTTGGGCAATATCAAGGCCTGTACGTGACAGCCGCGTTGGATGGGTTGGATTCATTTACTACGGCATCAATAGTGTTCACAAATAAAGAGTACAATGGAAGCACCATACAAATACAAGGTATTAATAATAATGCGCCTGTTACAGAGGTTGCAGTGGTGGGCGGGACTGGGAAATTCCGATTTGCTAGGGGCTATATAACTTCTAAGACATATTCCTTAGACATTGCTACCCAAAACTCGGTTGTCCAGTTGAACGTCATGGTGCAACATTACTAGTTGAAAATATTGATGGGGTCATAGATATAAGATATGGACCAGTTGCTGCTGTTGAATAAGAATTGCCATAATAATAATCGTTTATGTGCTGTATATACTCCTATTTGTGTTTATGGTTTAAAAGCAATAATATTGCTGTCCTGTGTTATTGAAATAAAGTACTGGATTTCATCTTTGAATTTTCTTTTTTCCAGTTATAAAGTATTACTATTATCCTTTTTCTCAAAAAAGAAAGAAGAAAAAAAAAAAGTATTACTATCATCCCATGCCTGAATCATTCACCCTTCCAAAGAACAATCTCACTACTGCCCAGTAATCCTTCTCTCCAATCAAAGTATTGCCGTCTATTGTAAGATGCTAGTCATGCAATGTATAGAAAAGCTAGTCATGCAATGTATAGAAAAGCTATACATTTTTTAGTCACCGCCTAAACGGAGGCTAAATTTTTTTGAACAAAAATGAGAATATGCTCCAACATTAACTTTTTCTCTAGTTCTAATTTCCACCCACGAATATTCAATATTGAATACAATGGAAAAGTTTAACTAGATCATGAGTTCAGCAATGTCCACTAAGGGCAGAAAATCCATGCAGTCCAAGTCTGTCTCCACGTCAGAGAAAGCTGTAATGGTTGCTGGAAAATTTATATCTTGGTTGATAGAATTAACAAGTTTTAAACTCAAGTTGTTAATTAGATATTATGAATAAACCTTATTCAAATAAACAAACATCAATATCAAGGCAAAAACATGCACAACAGAATAGTAAATAAGACAAGATATGATGACCTAGAAAAACCAATGAAACAAACTAGTTTCACAGTAAAAAACCTAAGGGGAAACCTTCCCAAAAAACAATCTATTATAATAAAGAGAAGTTTCAAATCTGTTAGTTTTTAGACCCCTTAAAACACAATTGGATTAGCCTAGGTAATTAGTCAAGTTGTTACTTAGTCCAAATTCCAAATCTAGGTTATCACAATCAAACAATCATATCATGCAAAGCAGCGGAAAAATAAATAACACAACGATATGATAACCCAGGAAAACCAAACCGGTAAAAAACCTGGGGAGGATTTAACCTAGCTATCCTTAAGGTAAAAAGCAAATCCACTAGAAAGAATTGAAATTCATACAATAAGACTTACAAGCCCCCACGCTCAACTTCTTATTGCTACCCATCAGTAGAACTTACTGACAAGACCACGTGCAAGCTCCGAATCCATGGACTCCTTCTTTCTTTGGCCTTTGCAAAACACAAACACCCCCGTTTGTAACTTTGAGATCTTGCTTAAAGGTTTAGCAACACAAACTCTCCTGTTTGTGACTCAAAGACCACCCTTAAAGGTTTAGATCATCAACACCTTTGATGACAAGAGAAGGCAACAACTTCTACAGTACCGGATCTTGAGATTCTTCAAGTAAAAACACCAGTAGAAGATATGAGAGAGCTTTTTAGGAACAAAACCCTAAATACAAAAGAGGCACACTCTTTTCTCTTTGAAAAAGCCTTATAAAAATGTGCTTAGGGTTTCCTTTATATATTGGGAGAAGTAGATTAGAAACCCTAATCCTAAATGGGCTTGAACTGCTGTTTGGGCTTAATTAAAATTCTGCAGATATGACTTTCGATCGATCGAGCTTGTCTTTCGATTGATCGAACTAGACAGATTATGAAATCTTCTTCTTGCAGCTTGTATGTTCTTGAATCTTGACTTGAATCACCTTGAGCATTGTCTAATAATACCTATAGACTCTAAGATCTATATCTAGACAAGTTTGTGTTCATGATTTGCCAATTGTTCTAAACATTTAAAACCTAACAAGATCTAATACAAAAACTTTGTCCCTAGACTTTACAATCCTAGTAGATGAACTTACAACAGAAACCTTCTACCGCTTCAGAACCTTTGAACTCTTCAATATATGAACACTCCACCCACAATCACAATTGGAACCTCTAACTGACTTTAAGAACGTCTTGAAGGTTTTCTTCACAGTAGCAAGTCTATGGTGGTTGTTATGACTTCAACTTCTTTACCAATGGAATCTTCAGATATACTTTGAAACTCTTTGGTTTAGTGAAATAGAGAAAACTTGGTTACAAAACCCTAGCCACATAAATGGAGTGTTTCTCTCTTTAAAAATCCTTCTAATAGATGGCTTAATAATTTCCTTTAAATACTGGTTCAAACGGATCTCAATTCTGGTTTCAAATGAATAAGTTATGGGCTTTTTTACGTTGCTGATTTGCGAAACTCGATAGATCGAGCTTGTGTCGAGGAGATAGTAAGTTTCTAGCTTCTATCGAGAGGTATCAAGCTACTATCGAGGTACATACTAAAAATGTGTTTTTCTTGAGTTTTTCTTGAGCAAACTTTGTGTCTTCAACTTGGTCTTCAATTACAACTTTAAGACACATCAAAACTCAATTAAAGACACATAATTTGGCATGGTTAACAATACCAAAATACATGATCCTAACAATCTCCCCTTTTGTCAATCCATTAAAAAACGTCAAGTACAGTAGTAAGCCCAATACAATAATAACCCGAATACAATGAATGAACCCATATTTAAACAAACTAGCTTATCTAAAAACAATCAGTCTTAAAAAATCATAGCACTAACTAGGATTGACTATTTTGATTGGCTCCATACTTGTCTTTCCTGAAAGCATTTAACAAACATGTTATACGCACCATATGGAAAACAATGACAAATAATAAACAAGTAAAGCTCAAGAATATGTGTACTAATAAAAAATAGGCATAGAACCCCAAAGTACATCATGCTCTCCCTCTAAGCAAATAAAACACAGCTCCCCCTTTCAAAGAAAAGTACTGCTCCCCTTAACATGTAGAATCTCCATCTCCAAAAATCACGTTTTCTCCCCCTTTTTGTTATGATTGACAGAGGGCACAAAAAACTATAAAACTTCACCAGGGAAACATAAAGATAATCAAAGGGGCACAAAGAACCCATATACAAGCATGAATGTAATGAAACAAGATGCTATGGATATCAAGGGGACAACATATGCAAAGTATGAATGACACCCGTATGGAATGCAAACAATTAAAACTCCCCCTAGATTGTATATAGAACAATTGTTGGAGAAAAACATTTTGAGCAGAAAAAAATTGAGAATGTACATAGATATCAATATTCTCTCTTTCATTTTATGCAAAGTTTGACACTATGTAACCCATGTACCAATGCATATAAGCACTTCCAAGCATGATTACCTAAGACTATACAATATAGCTCTCATTGAAATAAAAATTCAAGCATGCAAGGTGTTTTCATGTGATCAAGTGTCTTGTAAACTCACATTAGCCTCAATAGTAGAGTAAAGTTATGAAAATAAGCATTATCAAAATTTCAAGGTTTTCAAGTCAATCAAAGAGTTTTGAACTTGAATCCATTTTGTTTTTCACTTTTTCTCTCTATGCATATATATTCTTTTTTCTTTTTCTTTTTTCATAGAGGTTTTCTTTGCATTTGCATATGATGTTTATCCACTATTTCTCTCCAAAAAATAAAAAAATAAAATTTCTTTTTCCACCCTATCTCTCCAATAAGCATTTAAACATCCATGAGTCGCGTCTTCCACACTATTGAAATAGGCAGCCCTCTCTATGAATAACATATCATATAGCGTCACACTAAATCTGATGTAGGCCTTTCCACTATCTTTTCAACATGTGTGAAAAACGCAAAATTTTTTCAAGAGTCATATCAATGCTTGACTTAAAAACTCAAGGTTCTCAATGAATATTTATTCCATAAAATTAACCTACAAGAGAGTTTTGTTGTGAAATTTTAAAGTATTCGCAAGTGTACGAACCGTACCGAAGTATAGTTTGACAAGAACGAGGTCGAAGCCACAGGGACTTGAATGAACGTAAGAAAATTAATTAAACCTTAACCAAATTAATCCTAATCTAGTTTAATAAAAATTGGTTGTTTGCAATTAAATAAACTAAACAAATAATTAAACTACGCAAAGATATAATATAAAGCAGTAAAGAGATGTAAACAATCTAGAGAAAGGAATTAAGGTTTTGGAATCCGCCATGTAAGTCATATCAGCATATATTTATGATCATTAATTTTTCCCAACCACTGCATGATAATCTAGGAATCAATCTTGCTATCATGGAAAATAGTATCATTAAAACTTCTATTTAAATATCTAAAGCATGCTCTTCTTTGCTTTCTAGGTATAAAATCAAATTATCAATTGTGTAGCTAAACAAATCACAAGAGATATCTGATAATATTTGGAAATTAGTAGGCTGAATAGCACGGATTGTAATGATGTTAAGGGCTTGAAAAAGAAGAAACGAAAGATTAGAGGAGACCGGGGTTGACCGGTCACAAATCCTCTAATGGTAAAGTTAATCTTTTATTCCGAAACAAAGAATTCCAAACTTATGGGGATTGTGTCTGGAAAACACTTACCTTTGATTGTCGGAGATTTGTGCTTTTATAGGTTCAGGAAACGGTTATCCATTGAATAACTTCCCCTACCTTTACGGAGTCTGGAAAGTTTAGAGTACACCTTCATAACTGCCATGGCGGTTATCTTTTATGTTCCTTTATTCTACAACTGTTGTTGACCTCGTCCCAAGCAATGATGGACGGAAGGTCGTCCCAAGGTGGTAGAATGGACGTGACGAACTCGTCCAGAGACCTCTATGGACGAAGGACGAGTTGCTCGTTTCTTGTCATTCCTTCTCTGGACAACCACTATGGACGAATATGGAGTTGGTTTATTTTTAGACACTATCAGTTGCCCCCTTGTCCATGGGTCGTCTCTAGGATAAGTTTAATGCTATTCTCATAATATATATTTAATGCCAACACTAGGCATGCCATGTGTCACAATCTCATTGGTAAACAGTCGTGTCTAGTTATTTTTTCGAGGAGTATGCCACCTGTCACCTTTTGGTTGGTTGCGTCGTTTCAGATACCTAAGCTTACGGCCTATAAATAGTAGAATTCCTCCAGTACCCTTCACATTTCTGAAATTTCCTTCCTTGAGCTTCCTCATCTTAGTGCCTCGTCTAGAAGTGTTCTCTCATCCTTAGTTTCCTTGTCTAGATTCAGGTACTTTTTTAATTCTCGTCCTCAGATTTTAAGTTTTCTTAAAAAATGTCTGAGACCGTTCTTTCCTCGTCTAGTAATAGTGTGGACAAAGCCATAGATGAATATCATGACTCTAGTAGTATTAGTGGCTCTAGTGATAGTAGTGATAACAATAGTAGTAGTGGAGGAAACACCACGGACGAGTACACGTCCGGTGTTCCTAGGGTTCCTTTAGAGTTTCTCCAGGAAGGACTTAGGACGAGGATTGAGTCTGAATCCTAGGCTGGTACGAGTGCTCCCACTAAGTGATTGCTTAGGGACCTTAACGTACGATCTGGGCTGTTTCCCTCTCGACTTTGGATCTTAGCACCCTAAAAGTCTGTTTGTACAAACGATCTAGACCTGTATTCGGAGTTTCCCTGGGGTTGGTAAGGCGAAATGGGGCCACCCTAGCCCATTGAGTGCTCTACCTCGGGCCATCGACAACATACGCTCTACTGAAATAGATTTCGCGGAAAACCAACTATATCCGATCTTTGTTGGCCTTTCACCCCTAGCCACAAGTCATCCCCGTATTTTGCCACATATGTGGGTTCAGTCCTCCAAGGCCTGTTAGAGCTCTCTTCAACCTCGTCCACAGTTCAGGACGAGGTTGAGGTAGTGTACAGCTGTGCTATAGGAATAGATTCCAAGACGAATGATAGGAGATTAGATTTACTTAAGAAGTGGTATCAAATCCCAGACGACCTTAAACCTAGATTAGCAATTTGTGGGGAGTGGTGCTGTCAGCCACATTTTAGGATAGGTATCTATGAAGCCTATCTTTTAGGTGGACTCAGGTTACCTTTAAATGCTTTTGCTAGAGAGTTACTTACCAAATTAGGTTTAGGTGTTTGTCAACTCAATCCCAATGCATGGAGGTTAATCGTCTCTATGCAAGTTTTGTGGAGGGAGGTGTTTGAAGGGAACCGTCCTCTTACCGTGGACGAGTTCCTCTACTGTTATAAGCCCTCCAAAATTAATCAATCCCTTGGCTTCTATCAATTCACAGCTAGAGGGAAGGATTATAGGTTGATTAAGTCCATAGTTACCTCGAATAGGAACTGGAAGACAAAGTTCTTCTTCATCTTAGGTTTCTAGGCTGGACGCCCCCTCGAGGTTTCTCAAGACCCATTTCCTCCCTACATAGGAGAGTTAAGGAACCTTCGTCTTGAAGCTATGCAGATAGCTGTGACTTTGTTATTTATTTGTATTTATTCTTGTAGGTAGTTACCTAATAATGTTCATTCTCTTTTTTTTTTTTTTTAGGTGCTAGACGACCTCATTTAAGCAAGTTTTACATCGAGCGAATTCAAAAGGCTTCTCTATACACTGACAGGGCTTTTCATTCTTTGGTAAGTCTTCAACGTCTTGCCATCTGGGGTTTAGGTCCTAAACCATCCGCTAAAGCCCTTGCACATGACCTCACCGTCCGTAGACGTAAACTTTCTTGTCGTCCTTCCCTTTCTCTTCTTCCCCTCTTATTTATTTATTTATTTTTTTTTTAAATCTTTCTTTTCAGGAATAGCTACAATGAAGGAGAACAAAGGCAAAGAAGTTGTGAACGAGGCAGCTGGGCAAGAGGTACCGTCCCAACCTCATCCAGTAGCAGGTGACAAAAGAAAGAGTTTGTCCTTAGGAGTTGATTTGGGGAACCTCCCTAGCAGGCGCAGGGAGAAAAAAGCTAAGAATAAGTCGTCTAAGCCTAAGACCATCCATTCCAGTCCGTCTGTCCCAATTCATGAGCCTGAGGACGTTCAGATACTTGATGATCCAGAATTCAAGGATCCTCCTATGCAGACCCCGTCCACAATCAAGGCGCCTTCCTCGTCTCAGCCTTCCCACCAGGTACCTCGAAACCTTATTGGGAATGAGGATCTAGCTTGGGAAAGGTTTGGGATGGTTGTGATAGATGCGGACGTGACAGCTTGCTACAACATGTCTTTGAAGGACTTTAAGCATTCGGGCATTCATGACCTTTTCAAGGTATGCAAGCTTTTTCTTTTTCCCCTTTTTTTTTGTCTCATCTTGTTAGCAAGGTAAACGTATTTTTGCTCTAACAAAACTTTGACTTAGGCAATGTCCAAGTTCATCTCCTCGTCCAGGCAAGCAACTGATTTGGATAAGACGAGGCTCTTGCTGGAGAAAAGGATCAAGGAGGTGAAAGACGAGAGTAAATGGTGGGCTGAGATAGCTGTTAAGGCCAATGAAGAGGCAAAGGAGCTACAAAACCAAATTGAAGAGCTGAAGACTGATGTTGTGGAGAAGGACACTCATCTTGACCACTTACAGAAGAAGAATGACGAGCTGAGTGCTCTTCTTAAGAAAGCCAAGGAAGGTGCAGTTACGGAGTTTAAGGTATCCAAGCAATTTACAGACTTACTGGATACCAACTATGCAGCTGGGTTTGAGAACTTCAGGATGGACGCCGTGGAGAACTTCCCTAACATTGACTTCAGTTCTATCAAGCTCAATCTTAGTGGTGCTCCTACAAGCTCCCTCCTCCATATGAGTTCAGAAGACATCAATATAAAGGACGATGCTACAACTCAGCCACACCAGGACGACCAAAACACTGACGCCCCTTCTGCCTGAAGACGAGCTTTTAATATTTTGATCATCTTTATATTCTTATATGTATTTTTCTTAAGTTTTGTTTGGTCCTTGGTCTTGGGACCTGTCACTATAATTCAAGTACACTAAGCTCGTCCATAGTTTTAGGACAAGCCATCAGCAATTGGCTTTACTTTTCAAGGGTGTTTGGACATTGGTTGTCTGCCCTTAAACAATTGCTTGACTTTCTTTTCTATTATGGTATGGATGAAAGTTATTTGTGATGTTATCTTGTTTCAAATTTTTACTCATCCATAGAAGTAATTCCTTCTTAAAAAGTATTTGAATTCCACAAGTATAACTCGTCTTGATGAAATGGTGATTACCAACATTACTCGTCCTTAAACTTAGCTAGTTTTCACCTTTAATGAATATGAGACAACTTTGCACTCGTTTATAAATTGGATTGCTTTAGTATGCATCTTAATCAATATAAATTAAACAGTTGCTTATGCATTTTCTCATCCATGTGTTGGAAGTGCATTATGCTTTATCCCATCCGTTATATGGATGAACATTCTCTGAACTTGTTGTTTTGCTCGGGGAAGTTAAGGTTTCACTTTGTCCATTACTTGGATGAGCATGCCTTTGCTTTGCCCTTTCCTTCGTCCATTACTTGGACGAGCATGCCTTGCTTTGCCCTTAGGAAAGCTTATTGACGTTACATCTCCGCGTCCAAAGAATTTTCTCGTCATGGGCTGTTCAGCCGTCTTGTGAACTAATTTGTACGAAAAATAGCATAGAAACTAAGATTCACACAACATTATGTACATGTCACAAATATTGTTCACAAACGAGGCATATCTTAGAAGCAAATGCCTTCACAGAGAGTTTTATAAATACAAACATATCCATAACTTTGTTCATAATCACAACACAAATAATAAAGTAGCTGCATTATTAAACATAAGTAGAATATAAGTAGACAAACAAGCTCCAAGCTCGTCCATAGTAACACTCGTCCAGAGTAGCGCTTCTACTGATAGTACCTCCTCAGGTGCTCAGCATTCCAAGGATGTTCCGATTTTCACCCGTCCAGGGCCTCCAAGTAGTAGGATCCTTGCCTTTTATAGTTGATAACTCTATAAGGTCCTCCCCAATTAGGCCGCAGTTTCCCATGGGCCGGGTTCTTGGTTGCCAAGGAAACCTTTTTCAGGACGAGGTCTCCTATGTTGAATCGCCTCGGCTTCACCATCGCATCATACCGTTTAGCCATTAGGTTTTTATACCTTGCTACCCGATGTTCTGCGTCTGCCCTTACCTCATCTATTAGATTGAGATTTAAACGGAGTTACTCATCATTATCCTTATTCTGATACATCGTCACCCTGTGGTTGGCCATGTGCACTTCTGTAGGTATGACCGCTTTGCTTCCATAGGCCAGTTTGAAAGGAGTTTCCCTCGTAGGGGTTCTCACCGTCATTTTTTATGCCCATAAAACACCTGGTAGTTCATCTGGCTATACTCCCTTTGCCCTCTCAAGCCGAGTCTTGATGATTTTCAACAATGATCGGTTTGCAACTTCAGCCTGACCGTTTGCTTGAGGATGGGCGGGTGAGGAATAATGATTTTGAATTCCGAAATGTTCACAAAAGTCCCTGAAAAGTGCATTGTCAAATTTTCGTCCATTGTCAGACACTAGGACTCTGGGCACCCCAAACCTGCATACAATGTTCTTCCAAACAAAACTCTTGACATTTTGTTGCGTGATACTTGCTAAGGGTTCTGCCTCTACCCATTTGGTGAAATAATCAATACTCACCACCAAAAATTTCATCTGCCTCATCCCAAGTGGGAAGGGACCCAAGATATTTAGCCCCCATTGTGTAAAAGGCCATGGGGTCATAATCGGGGTGAGATATTCTGATGGTTGTCTGGAGACATTACTAAATCGTTGGCATTGATCACAGACCTTGACATAAGCTTGCATGTTTGGCCAATAGTAGCCTGCACGGACGACTTTGTGGACAAATGACCTGGCTCCTAAATGGTTGCCACATGCTCCCTCATGAACCTCCCTCAATACATAGTTGGCCTTGTCTGGAGCTAAACACCTTAGATAAGGTTGTGAAAAACCCCTTTTGTACAGCGCCTCGTTCATGAGGACGTATCTCACTGATCTGACTCTGAGCTTCCTAGCCTCGTCTTTTCCTTCTGGAAGCGTTCCGTCTTTCAAGTATGATATTATTGGAGTCATCCAATTTTCTTCTCCCTCTGTTTGATGCACCTCTGGAAAGTCTATGCCGAGCAGGTATTGAATTTCATTAAACTCGTCCACTACTTCACTTGCGAAGGCTTCTTTTGCTAAAGCATCTGCTTCCATGTTTTCTTCTCTAGGGATCTGAAAGAAATCAACTTCCTTAAACTTCTTTACAAGGCATACCACCTTATTAAGGTACTTCTTCATTCGTTCTTCTTTGGCTTCACATGTCTCATTTACTTGGCCTATGACTAATTGAGAGTCTCCCAAGACGAGTATTGATTCTGCTTCTACAGATTTGGCCAATTCCAACCCTTTAATAAGGGCTTCATACTCAGCTTCATTGTTGGTTGTTTGATACTGCAGACGAATCTTGTGCATCAATTTATCTCCTTCCGAGGATAATGAAACAACTCCTATTCCTCCTGCATGTTGTGTAGATGATCCATCCACATGGATGATCCATTTCTTTCTATTCTCCACTTCGCTTAAGTCTTCATAACTCAGAGTGAACTCTGCAATGAAATCTGCAAGGGCTTGAGCTTTTATTGCATGCCTTGGTTGATATCTGATATCAAATTCACTAAGCTCGACAGCCCATTGGATCAGTCATCCTACAGCTTCTAGCTTGTTCATTGCTTTCTTGAGCGGATGATCGGTCATGACATTGATCACATGAGCTTGGAAGTAATGCCTTAGCTTCCTGGAAGCCGTTATCAATGCAAAAGCCAGTTTCTCTATTAGCGGATATTGTCCTTCCGCTCCCTTTAGCGCTCTGCTTGTATAGTACACAGGCTTTTGCACTTTTCCTTCCTCCCTTATCAATGTTGAACTAACGGCATACGAAGTAACTGCTAAGTACAAATACAACTCCTCTCCCAGCACAGATGGACTTAGTAAAGGAGTCGTAGTGAGGTAGATTTTCAAGTCTTGGAAGGCTTTTTGACACTCTTCTGTCCACTCAAATGCTTTTTTAAGTACCTTAAAAAATGGCAAACATTTATCAGTAGCTTTAGAGACAAACCTGTTGAGGGCAGCAACTCGTCTGATAAGAGACTGGACTTCTTTGACATTCTGTGGAGGTTCCATGTTCAGTATTGCTTGGATCTTGTCTAGATTTGCTTCAATCCCTCTATGTGACACCATGAACCCCAGGAATTTTCCGGATGACACTCCGAAAGCACACTTGCTGGGGTTCAACCTTATGTTATACTGCCTAAGTGTGTCAAACGTTTCCTACAGGTCGTCCAAATGCTTTCCCTCGTCCTGACTCTTCACTAGCATGTCATCTACATATACTTCTACATTTCACCCAATTTGTGGACGAAACATGTGGTTAACCAACCTCTGATAAGTTGCCCCAGTGTTCTTTAAACCGAAGGGCATCACCTTATAGCAGAATAAGCCTTGGCTTGTGACAAAGGATGTCTTCTCTTGATCTGTGTCGTTCATCCTTATCTGATTGTATCCAGAGAAAGCATCCATAAAGCTAAGCAGCTTGTGTCCTGCAGTGGAATCTACCAACTGGTCAATGCGAGGCAATGGGTAGCTATCCTTAGGGCAAGCCTTATTCAAATCGGTAAAGTCTACACACATTCTCCACTTACCATTTGCCTTTTTGACCATTACTACAATGGCCAGCCAGTTTGGATAATAAACTTCTTGAATGAACTTTGCTATGGTCAACTTCTGCACTTCTACTTTAATAGCATTGTCTCTGAGGAGCAAATACCCTTTTCTTCTGTCGTACTGGCTTAGAGGAAGGATACATATTCAAACAGTTGGTAATGACACCAGGGTCTATACCCGGCATGTCCTCATGACTCCAAGCAAATACATCAATAATTTTCCTTAAGAAACAGATGAGGTCCTTCTTGATCCTCTCTTCTAAATCTGCTCCGACCCTGGTGGACCTCTCAGGGTTTTTCTCGTCTAAAGAAATATCTTTCAACACTTCAATGGGCTCAGCCATCATTCTCTTTTCTTCAATATTCATCGTTTGAACTTGCTCGTCTATAGCCAACATGGCCAAGTAGCACTCTCTTGCTGCCAGTTGATCTCCCTGAACTTGTCCTACTCCATGCTCCGTTGGAAATTTAACTGATAGATGGTAAGTAGACGTAACTGCTTTCCAACTATTTAAAGTTAGTCTTCCAATTATGGCATTAAAGGAGGATGAGCAATCTACCACCAAGAAATTCATGTCCTTGCTTACCTGTTATGGGTATGCTCCCACCACAACAGGTAGTGTGATAGTGCCTATAGGTTGCACCTTCATTCCACCAAATCCTACCAAGGGTGAATTTATTGGACGAAGTTGGTCTCATCCGAGCCTCATCTGTTGAAAGGCAGGGTAATACAAAATATCTGCTAAACTTCCGTTGTCCACCATCGCCCTTCTTGTTGTATAATTGACAATTAGCAAAGTAATAACAATGGCATCATCATGGGGGTGGTGAACTCTTTCAGCGTCCGCGTCCGTGAATGTGATTGCTTGCTCATCCGTGGTCGTCGTCCTTAGAGATCGTCCAGAGAGTTGAACATTCTGCTCTACTTTCAGATACGTCTTCTTAGACTTGGACGACTGACCGACTGAGCTTCCTCCTATAATAACTTTAATCTCTCCAAGCGGGGGACGCGACGTCTCTTCTACCTTCCCTTTCAACTTCTCATCCTTATGCTCTCGTCCAAGGAAATTTCTCAACTTTCCTTGTCTTATAAGATTTTCAATCTGCTGTTTTAAATCGTAACATTCATCCGTGTCGTTCCCATGGTCTCTATGGAAGTGGCAATACTTGTTCCTATTGCGCTTATTGGGATCTCCCTTCATTTTTTCTGGCCATTTCAAGGAAGGATCGCCCTTGATTTGCATAAGGACCTGTTCAAGTGGTGTGTATTGTTGACTCTGTACTGAAGGCCCAGCCCTCTTACCATCTCGGTCCTTTTTATCTTCTGTCTGTCCCTTTTTTGGTTGAGGGACTTGCTCGGAGTGGCATGTGGGATTTGCATCCATTCTTTTAGCCCTCTTCCTCTTCTTGGCTATGATCGCGTCTTCTGCATTCATAAAGTTCTGGGCTGAATGGACGAGTTCAGCAATGGATTGGGGCTCCTTCTCATAAAGCTTGTTGATGAATAAATCAGAATTAACCTCGTTATGAAAGGCCACCAATAATAAATTATCATCCACCTCATCCACCGTCAAGGCTTCCCTGTTGAAACAAGTGATAAAGGACCGCAGGCTTTCATTCTCCCCCTATTCTATGGTCAACAAGCTGGACAAAGAACGCTTGTGTCTCTGTCCCCCAATGAAGTTATTAACAAACAACTTACTTAACTCTTCAAAAGAACTTACTGAATTCGAGGGTATTTTACTGAACCATACTCGTGCCAAACCTTTGAGGGTGGTAGGGAAGGCTCTACACATAATTTCGTCGGGGACCCCCTGAAGGTGCATTGTAGTCTTAAAAGTGGCAATGTGATCAAACGGGTCACGCGCTCCATCGTATGAATCCAAAGAAGGCATCTTAAATTTTGGAGGCAAGGGATGACCATTGATGGAAGATGTGAAAGGGGAATCTGTACGGTGAACTAGATCCTCTACAAGATTCGTTCTTCTCATGTTTTCCCTCATCTCATCTATAACCTTCCTCATCTGGTCAATCTCTCTCTCTAAGTGTGGCACCCTTCTTGATGTGATGCCCCTTGATTGACTTTCAGGCACATCACTTTTTTCATCTCCCTGGTTCTGGTCTTGTTCTTCCCTATATGCTTCATACCGTTGCCTCCTAAGATGAATCTCCCTTGTTAGTTCTTGGTTCTGGCAAGTTAACTCTGCCATAGCGGCTGCCATGGATTGCACATGAACAGAGGATGGTTGCATGGCAGGTGCAGATTGACGATCGCGATGGGGATGGCTAGAAGCGTCCTTGCTTTCTTGATGGCCTGGGCTGGTAGCCCTCTATCTAGTCCGAACCATTGCAGCCTTTTTTCCTGAGAAAGGAATTGTAAAACTCGAAGTCTAACAAATCTTCTTTCCCACAGACGGTGCCAACTGATAATATTTGGGAAATCAGTAGGCTGAATAGCACGGATTGTAATAATGTTGAGGGCCTGAAAAAGAAGAAACGAAAGATCAGAGGAGACCAGGGTTGACCGGTCACAAATCCTCTTATGGTAAAGTTAGTCTTTTCTTCCGAAACAAAGAATTCCAAACTTATGGGGATTGTGTCTGAAAAACACTTACCTTTAATTGTCGGAGATTCGTGCTTTTATAGGTTAAGGAAACGGTTATCCATTGAATAACTTCCCCTACCTTTACGGAGTCCGGAAAGTTTAGAGTACACCTTCATAACTGTCATGGCGGTTATCTTTTATGTTCCTTTATTCTACAACTATTCTTGACCTCGTCCTAAGCAATGATGGATGGAAGGTCGTCCCAAGGCGGTAGAATGGACGTGACGAACTCGTCCAGAGACCTCTATGGACGAAGGACGAGTTGCTCGTTTCCTGTCATTCCTTCTCTGGACGACCACTATGGACAAATATGGAGTTGGTTTATTTTTAGACACCATCAATATCCAATTTTAAAATCAAGAAATAAAAAAACCAAGCATTCAATTAATTAAGACAAATCCTAAATCATGAGAAAAACATGATTGAACTCATATCTAGAATCTCATCTTAGTCGATTGATATGAAGCAAGAACAATTTAAATCATTAAAGAACAACTATTGTGGGAAAAATCAAATCACATAAATATTACTGATAATCCTTAATAAGGTTTCATCCTCAACCTTAATTATAAATTTAACTACTCATAGTAATTGAAAGAAAACACAAAAATAAAATACTAAACATTAAACTAGAAAAATAATTAAAACTAATTGTCATGGAAGAGGTAGTCACAGCTCTCTATACATTCAACCCTCAGCTCTCTATTTATATACTTACTTACATCTCCTGATACTATGCCTCATCCTAATACAAGTGGAACTAGAACTTTTAATGCTTGGACCACACGCTGACTTGAGGAGTTTAACAAGGTATAAACCCGAATGGCCCAGAAATACCTCTACTATATATTCTAACGTGCAATTCCTTTAAGTAAGAAAGAGGCCCAATTAACAACTATGCATAAAGACCACAAGCCCACTTGTAGACTCCACATAATTAAACTTCTATTTCTTCATCACGTCAGCTTAGCATTAATCCAACTCTTTTTATTTTTATTTTTCTTTCCTTCACATGTCTCCAAGCTTGCAAATTACAATTCTCTACAATTTGCCTTCTTGAATCAGTTGGCCCACCTCGTAGTTTCAGCATAGTCAATTACACTTCACTTGCTCTACTTCTTCTTCGTTTTTCTTATCTTACAATAATTCTTGTAAGCATGCAAAGCCCTTATAAAACAAAGATATATTATAACCAGTCACAAATTACCATAATAATATTGTATATATTTCATGCACATCAAGTTTGATAAAGAGTAACAAGTGTGCATGAGCTAAAGTAGAAAAAACAGTGCATACATTACTTTTATAAATTGATACCGTCATTTGTAATCATCTCAAAGTAGTCATGCACTAGTTATGCTACATACACACTTTCCAAGTTTCTCCACAATGTCAACCATGTTTCAATTCAAGAGAGAGATATTAATGTCCATGTAACACACCTTAAGAAAAAAAAAAAACAAAAAAATATTTTTGTATTTTTTGAGATTTTTCAATGTTTTTGGATTTTTGAATTTTGACCAAAAATAAAAACACAAAAAATGCTAATAAAAAAATGCAATGCATGAAACACAAGAAGGAATAAAAAAAATGACCTACTTAAGATGGGAAGAATTAAAGTAGAGGACAAAAAAAAAAAAAAAAAAAAAAAAAAAAAAGACAATTAAGTTTTGGAATCCTTCCTCACGTACACAGCTTTAGTCATGAGCTATGAAGTTGAAAAGGCATAGGTCCTAGCATGTCTGCCGAAGGACAGAGAGGAAATAGAATTCCCCTTAAACTAACTTGAAAAGCTCAAAATTTCTAATAACACTCCAAGCAAAGGTGTAGAACCTTGAGAAGAAACCTGAGACCTTTTTAACACCTGCTTATGAGGATACAACTTGAAACAATTAGGACGAGTGTGTCCATAAATACTATAATGGTGACAAACATGGGTAGTTTTAGAACTAATAGATTTCCAAGAATAAGGTCTAACAAAGGTTTTAGAATTAGACATAACAGTAATGGATTTCTTACCTTTATCAATCTTCTCAAATTAAGGCACAAAAACAGTCTTTGATCCAAAAGTTATGAAAGAAGAGGGGCTGGAGGAATCAACATATCCTAAGCCAGTCTTATCAAAACTAGGCTTTTGAGCACTCAAAACCAGGCTTTTGAGCACTCAAAACCTCATCAAGCTTTGCACTAGAGATCCTCTCTATTTGAGTTCTAGCTTGACTAAGCTTAACCTCAAGATTCTTGAACTTCTCATCTAATGAGGTGTTCTCCACAACAAGGGTCTCAACTAACCTTGTAGTCACACCTAGTTTGACTAATAGTTAGCTTTTTCAGTTTTCACCTCATTAAGCTCTTTTCTATAGAGATGGGAAGTCTTTTTAGATTTTATATATTTAGTGCATAGCTTATCATAGGCTTCTTGAAGGGTCAACTTCTCAGGTACTTCATCATCAGAAGAATCCTCACTATCACTAGCATTCTCCACAATCAACTTATCGATTGTGGCAACAAAAGCCATGTAATTACCACATTCATTCTCATACTCATTAGAAAGTTCACTCTCAATATCACTCTAGGTGGCAACCAACACTTTACCTTTTGATTTCTTGGTCTTTTCCTTCATAAAGTAGTTTGGGCACTCTATCCTTATAACCTTTACACTCATGGCATTGGATGAGGGGTTTCTTACTCTTACCCTTCCTAAAGGATTCATATTTCCTAAGAGCTTTGTTCTTATCCTTTTTCCTATATTGGAGAAGCTTTCTAATCTTCTTAGCTGTGAAAGTTAAGTCCTCATCTTCATGCTCATCCTCATCCACATCTTTATCTTCATCTTCATCTTCATCTTCAAAGTCATCACTCTCTTCCTCTATACCCTTAACAGTCCTACTCCTACTCTTTCAACATTTTCCTATTTTACCTAATCCTATCTCATAGGTTTAAAGGTTCCCTACAAGCTCAATCAAAGGAATTATATCAATGTCCTTTATTTTTTCAGGTGGGGACCTAAGGATTTTCCTAACAAATTTGGGTTTTGCTATGGATTCTCCAAGATTGAGGGTAGATTTCACAACATCCCTAAGTTTAGCATAGAACTCATCAAAGGTCTAATCCTCCTCCACCTTTATTTCTTCAAAACTACTAGTGAGTCTTTGAAGCTTAATAGTATTTACTGCCTTAGTACCTTCATAGGTGGTCTCAAGAATGGTCCATGCTTCCTTAGCAATTTTAGTGGATAATATTTTCTTCCAACCAACTTCAACAACCTGCAAAAAAGCTTTCATACAAACATTCCAGTACACATAGTTAGTACCATCAAACAAAGGAGGAATGAAAAGAGATTGTCCACAATCCATGACAACGGGGGTCAAGGATTACACTCAAGAAAGTAATCCAATCAAAGTGCACCCGCTTTGATACCGCTTGTTGGGAAATTTAGACCCCGTTTGATAGAATTAACAAGTTCTAAACCCAAGTTGTTAATTAGATCTATTATGAATAAACCTTGTTCAAATAAACAAACATTAATTTCAAGTCAAAAACATGCACAGTGGAATAGTAAATAAGACAAGATATGATGACTTAGGAAAACCAATAAAACAAACTAGTTTCACAGTAAAAACCTGGGGGGAAACCTTCCCCGAAAACAATCCATTATAATAAAGAGAAGTTTCAAATCCAATACAAAAACTTTGTCCCTAGACTCTACAATCCTAGTAGATGAATTTATTGCAGAAACTTTCTACCGCTTTAGAACCTTTGAACTCTTTAATATATGAACGCTCTACCCACAATCACAATTGGAACCTCCAACTAACTTCAAGAACTCCTTGAAGGTTTTCTTCACAGTAGCAAGTTTGTGGTGGTTGCTATGACTTCAACTTCTTTACTAAGGGAATCTTCAGATCTACTTTGAAACTCTTTGGTTTGGTGAAATAGAGAAAACTTGGTTACAAAATCCTAGCCGCATAAACAAAGTGTTTCTCTCTCTAAAAATCCTTCTAATAGATAACTTATAATGTCCTTTAAATACCAGTCCAAACATATCTCAATTCAAGTTTCAAATGAATAAGTCATGGATTTTTTCACGTTGCTGATTTTTGCTGATCCGCAAAACTTAATAGATCGAGCTTGTGTCAAGCTTGTGTCGAGGAAGCAGTTAGTTTGTAGCTTCTATTGAGAGGTATTGAGTTGCTATTGAGCTGCTATCAAGGTACATGCTGAAAATGTGCTGAAAATGTGTTTTTCTTGAGCAAACTTTGTGTTTTTAACTTGGTCTTCAATTACAACTTTAAGACACATCAAAACTCAATAAAAGACACATAATTTGGCGTGGTTGACAATACCAAAATACATGACCCTAACATTGGTATTGCCGGTTTCCTCCAATGCTAGAAAGTTAATGGAGGCTTAGCTGAGGTTTTAGGAATTTTTTCTATCTTAATTATTATGAAATTTAAAATATATAAAAATGTAATAAATAAAAAAGAACTTGAATATATCGATAAGGATAAAGTTTGGCTACAAACTTGGTTATAGTCTAAGGCTACAACTTCACTCAATATATATTTATTGGATGTGAATTTTGTGAAATCCATCATTGGATTACATTTTCTTCTTATATCCTACTCGCTTGGAAAATTTTTAGAAAATAAAACATCAATAACTATGTAATCAATCAATTGTTTAAATTGTAAGTTTTTGTAATATAAAATTATGCTTAAAAATTAAGTTTATGGATCATATAATAAATAACATCTGATTGGCACAAAATTTGACGTGTTTTAAGAGCATAAAGAACATGCAATTCAACAATTAGATTTTCAAAATATGTAGTAATATTAATTTTATTGAGTGAACTTGTAGCCTTAGGCTATAACTAAAGTTTGTAGCCAAACTTTGTCCTATCAATAAAAAGAAAAAAAATGAAAACACGCAAAGCAGTTTTATACAATTTCCTTCTACTAACAAAATGAAATGACAAAAATGTATGTACTAATGATATATAAAATGAGAACGAAGAATATTGAGAAGAGAGTAATCAAGTGAGAAAGAGTCTGAAATAATGATAGAAGGGATTAGCTATGACTATGAGCTGAGTCATTGAGGAGAGCAGAGATACTGCAACAAGAAGAGCAGAGCTATTGGCATTGTTGAGGAGAACTTACAACCACAATGTCTCTGTTGATACTGTTTTTAAGGAAAAATAAAATTATAGATTATTTTTATGCAATTGGGATGTGTTTGGATACCGCTTATTTTATTTAAACTAAAAAATTATTATTAAAAGTGGTGTAGATAAAGGTAAAAGTTAGTTGAAATAGTACAGTAGGGCCCATGAATAGTGCCAAAAAGTGTAGTTGAGCCCATGAATAGAAGCAAAAATAAGCTAAATAGTTAAATAATTTTAATTTTTAATCATAACCCAAACGCACACTTGGTTGAACGAGTTTTGAATTTGAATGGTTAAGATTTTTTTTTTTTTTTTTTTTGAATGAGTTTTTGGTTGAATATCTTTTTCATTTGTTGTTATTTGTTTAGGTTATTTTTACTATAATTCTAATTTGGGCTAATTTTTATAATGTTATTATCTTTTTTTTTTCGTGTTTAAGAATATTATGTTTGTAGAGTCAAGATTGTTTTTATGAGATTCGGGTGGGTCCATGAGTGAAATTGTTGCGACATTTTTTTTTTAAATTTTATTCCTAGCATTACTCTGATTTTTGTTGACACCAAATTCTATATATATAGACATATATTGCTCTCCTTGACGTTAGAGTCATAGTATTGATAATAAGTTATAATGCAAAGATTTCAAAATATGAAAACTTGTAAAAAGAAATTGTAAAACTTAAAGTATTTGTATTTTTTTTACATCTATATATATTTAAGTTATCTTTTTATTAGATTTTTTTATAGTTAAACTTTCTTAATGGTTACCCTATAAAAATTTCTAAAGCCGCCACTTTCGAAAGTGAAGAATTTTACATAGATTATCAAAATTTAAGAATTGCTATGACATAAGTTGAAATCTGACAGTTTTTAGACCCCTTAAACAATTGATTAAACCTAGGTAATTAGCCAAGTTGTTAACTTAGTCCAATTAAACAAGTCTAGGTTATCACAATAATAAAGATCAAATCATGCAAAGCAGCGGAAAATAAATAACACACGATATGATCACTCAGGAAACCAAACCGGTAAAAACCTGGGGAGGATTTGACCTAGCTATCCTCAAGGTAAACTTGAATCCACTATCAGAAAGAATCGAAGTTCATACAAAAGAACTTACAAGCACCCCCGCTCAACTTCCTAATACTACCAACCAGTAGAACTTACTGACACGACCACGTGCAAGCTCCGACTCCACGGACTTCTTCTTTCTTTGGATTCCCACCAGTTACAAGCACCCCCGCTTGTGTATTCTTTAAGTTTTAATGGCAGCAACTGTTTTGATCAACAAGGTGTAGAGAATATCTCCTCCTTGAAAACCCTAAGTTTGTGTAAAGGAAAGCTCATCTAGATCTTACAAGAGATTTACACAAACCGCAATATGAGCAACACTAAAACGTGGTTAGGGTTTGCCTTTTATACTTAGGACAAATAAGAAACCCTAAAAACATTTTAAAACAACTAGGGCTGAGTTGAAAAATTCTGCAGAAAAGCAATCTGCCCGACGTTCGATCGGTCGAGCCTAAGCTTCAATCAATCGAGCCAGGCCAAAAGCCACACTGCTTTCTGCTTTACACTCGATTCCAACTTTACATTGACATACAACTTTGAGCTAGCTTTAAACACTTCTAAACACATTGTTTTGATCATGGTTTGCCAATAATACAAATTAGAGTTCTAAATACATAAAGTCCTAAACTTTAGAACCTAACAAACTCCCCCTTTGGCAATCCGTGAAAAAACACAACATATAAGCTCAAAGTTTACAAAATGAAAAGCCCTTTACAAAATAATGCTGATAAATAAAAATTCAATCCTAACTACTATCCATCAGTTGCAAGTGTAGACAGCAGCTCAATTGAATCAACCTGTATATTTCCTGAAACACTAAACAAAATGCATAACCGCATGTGTGGAAATAATACAAGTAAACAAAATAACTTCTTGATTTCAAACAACACACAAATAAAGACATATATAAATGAATAACTCATAAATATAAAATCAATAAGCAATTTGAAATAAGAAACAAATAAAGTACCAACAAAAACATAAAACCCCCCCTAACATGAATATCCCATCAAAAACAAGGTAAGAGCTAAAAATGTTAAGTACACAATGAAGCACCTAGATACAATCTAAAACTCCACAAGCTCCAACCAAAAACAAAAAATCTCCCCCTGAAAACAAAAAACTCTACAAGTACTCCCCCTTTTTGTAACAGAATGCCAAAGGACAAACAAGATATCCATCATCAAAAGGGAGGTGGTCTAAACTGCGCCAACTCCGCACGCAAGGCACGGATCTCATCAAGCACGTCCACCAAAATCTGTCCTTGAGCCGCCTGAATGGTCAAGACATGATCCAACGTGCGACGAATGTCAGAATCATCCGTAGTAGTCGGTGGAGGAACAGCAGCATCAGCATCAGCAGCAGTACCTAAAGGCTCAGCAGCAGCTGTACCTGTAGAAGAGGGAGGAGGGGGAACACTACTAGATGACGCACCTCTAGGATGAGACGGAGGAACTCTCAACTGAGCAGTCCTCTGACGAAGAAAGGTGGCACCTATAGGAGCTATCACATGAACAGGCTCACCTGACGGAAAACCATTTAGACCCAAATAGAGCAGAATCCTATGAATGAAAATAGGATGAATCAGCGCATGCCCTACGGCAGAACTCCTATGAACCTCGTTCAAAGAATGAAGGAACAAGTGAGGAAAACTGATAGACGCTCCAGAAGCAAAGGCGTACAAAAACACACATTGCTCTAAAGGGATGGTGTGGAAGTGAGAGATAGGCCACAAGGAATGACACGCAATCCTAAAGAAGAGATAGGCAGTCTCGGTAAGCTTAGCGGACGTGATCCGAGGATCAGAACCCCACTGGATAGATGACCCAGTGATGTAAGACATGACTACACCTAAAGAGGGTGACTCATCATAGGGATAGACAGCATCCCAAACTACCGGCACCCCAAGAGCCTCAGCCACCACCCGAGGGGTAATGGTGAACTCTACATCTCATATCCAACTCCTAACAAGGGTGTTGGAATCATAGATGTGGCAAGAGAGGTTCGAGTAGAACTTTCTAATCAGGGCGATCGGAGGTGGATGATCTATCTGTACGAGAGGCAACCAACCCCTAGACTCAAAATTAGCCCTAATAGCTGGATCAAGCGCATCTAACACAACAGCTCTCTCAGACCAGATCTTACGCCTATAGTTCAAGGTGTCATAGGCTTCTCTACACTTATCATTCTTAAACAGCTCTACTCTAGGTGGAGACTCAGAGGAAGTGGAAATGGTCCTATGAGCTCTAGTTTTCCTAGGCATGGTGCTAAGATAAGAATCAAAACACAGAGCGAAAGAACAAAAACCACAAAACCAAAAAACCAAGGGTAGGCTGCAAGTTAGCACAAAAAAAATAGAAACAAAATCTATATGATGCATGAACAAATATAAATGTCATTATGCATGTGCTAATGCAGTGAATTGAGTCAAAAAGATTCAAATTACAAAATTGGCTTGCACAAAAAGGTTTTTAACACAAAAACCCCAAAATAAAGAAACCACTTGATCAATTTTAAAAAAATTGACGAATTGATCATTACACATGATAGAATAACAACAATAATGACCAATTACATCAATTGGAGAAGCCAATTTCATCAATTTAAGCCAATTTGACAAAATCCCCAATTCGGATCAAATTCAAAACCCTAGAATTTTCAATTTTTCAAAAACCACCAAATTGATCAAATTAAACTATAGGGAACATCAATATAACATCATGGCACAAAAACCCATTGATCAATTACACAAGAATTGGCTTGAATCATCAAAAAACCCCAATAATTTTGAAGATGCCAAAAATAGCCATGAGAATGCATGAAAAATGCATGAAAACAAGAAATAAACTTGAAAAAGAAGGGAAAAAGGGTCTTACCGGCTTCTAAGGACAAAAACCTTGCAAAAATCTTGAAGGAAAACGACAAAAATTGATGGTGGAGCCAAGAGCCAACGCAGAGAGAGAGAAAAGCTTGAAAAAGTTTGAATAGTGACTTTGAAAAAGTCCTATTCTGCTTTTTAAAAAACCAGATACACGAGTTTCGATCGGTCGAAAATCAGTATCGACCAGTCGAAACAGACAGAGGCTCCCTCTCTCAAAAAATTTTAAAATTTTAAGAATTTCGATCGGTCGAAAAGCAGGATGGATCGATCGAATCAAGTAGAGGCTCACCAAATTTTTTTGGAAAAACACAATTTTTGAAAAACAAAAAGATTTAACTCAAAGCATTGAAATTTAAGAACAAAAATGCATGAGTATGAGATGATATGATTTTCCAAACAAGAATTTTAAGCCCAATATTCCCAAAAACAAAATTTTGCATTCCCCACAAATTTTCAGATAACAAATTTAGTTTGCACATAATTCAAAGTGATTGCAAAAACTTGATTGGTCAGACCATAAACACACACAATAACACGTACAATGTTTAGCAACGAGTAACTCGTGTAATGTGTGCGACTAGCAAAGACATGAGATACATGTGAGGTGATATGTGAATATCAATCGATCACAAAGTCTACAAAATTCATCACAAAGAATTTAAAAGAGATTATCACCTAAAGAGTTACATCATATAACTCCCACATCTCCTAGATCATAAGCTTGCAATCATGTAAGTTTCTTGTATTTATGCCTCATAATATACATTTCAATTTTAAGTTTATGTGAGTTTGGCATCAAGCCTAATAGTACACACCAATTAGATTTTAAGAATTAAACACTTTTACCGAGGCTTCACTTTATGTTCTTTTTGTGCATGTGCTACACTTTCTCGAATACAAAATTTTATGATATGCACTAAGGTGTTCATGATTGGCTAGTGAACAGTGGTGAGATGGTTATTTATGCCTTTCTCTAAAAGTTCAAGTCCAACATTTAAAAACATGTGACTTCAAGAGTAAGACATAGTAATCAAAAACCATACACATCTTTCTCACACAACATGCACTACAAATCTTCAATTAGTAGAATGCAATAAATAAGCTCATCAAAGCTAAACAAGGTACAAAAGACATGTTATGTGAAAATAAATTGACCAACCTTGTCTTCAAAAACCAAGAAGAATAATGCAAAAACAAAATGTGCTTCCTTTTCCCCTTTTTTTTTTTTTATTTTAATAAAAATAAAAACACCTAGAATGAAATGCATGAATGTTATGCAATGCAAATCCTAGAGACAAAAAAAAAAACTAAAGAACAATGGTCATAAAGAGTAGAGCAATGAAGCACAAGGACCATGTCAGAAAGACTCAGTTAGAACGAGTCTTTTGCATCCAAAACTTTTTAGATGCACCACGAGCATTGGAGTTTTTATTCACTTGAGAATGATTTCCAACTCCAGGATTAGAATAAAGGTTTAAAGCCTTTACCAAATCACCAATAAGCACCACAAGATCAAGTGCTTGAGGCACAGATACTTTTGGTTTGTTTGCTCTCTTTGCAGCTTGCAGCTTGTAGCAATTTGGATGTATGTGTCCAGTCTTTCCACAAAAATGACAAACCCATGCAGATTTATCATATGTCTTGTCCTTAGATAGGGTAGGCTTCTTAGGCTTAGATTCTTTCAGATCAACCCTAATCTTCCTATATGATGAACCTTTTAAGGGTTTAGCAACCTCACTCACAGGGGGTTTGACAGTTTCACTCACTATCTCACTCGCAAAAGGTTCAAAAGAAGAATATGAAGGAACAAACTTAGTGGAATGGGGAGCGGACACACAGATGCTATCAACATAACCTAAACCAGTTTTGTCAGAAGATGACTTTTGAACACTTAGCATTTGATCAAGTTTAGAACTAGCAGATCTAGCAACAGATAAATCAAGTTCTAAATATTTAACTTTATCAAGCAAAAGCATGTTTTCAGTTTTCACATTGTTCAAAAGGTCATTAGCATCAAATAATTTAACAAACAAATTTTTCTTTTCAAGTTCAAGAGATTCAATTTTCTTTAGGCCAAGTTCAACATTCATAGCATTCTTTGCAGGAACTTTGCAAAGTTTGTTATAGGCCTCTTGAAGATCTGCATCTTCAGAGAGTTCCCCATCAGAAGGGTTCTCTTCAACAGATATGCTCTCATCAACTACAACAGTAGCAGTGAAAGCAATGAAGTTTCCATCCTCATCACAATCAGAATCATGATCAGAAACTTCACCATCACTAAGGGTTACAGCCATAGCCTTACCCATAGACTTCAAGTAGGTTGGACATTCAGATTTCAAGTGTCCATACCCTTGACATCCAAAACATTGAGAGCCCAAAGAATTATTGGAAGATTGACCTACTCTTTCTCTAGGTTTATCATTGTTATTAATCTTAGTGGGATCATACTTCCTAAAATTTCTAGGTTCAGCAGTGTTTGTGCCTTTTGCCTTTCTATTGTTATTCCTGAGAAAATTTCTAAAATTCTTGGTAAGATAGGCAATCTCTATAGCAGAGAGCTCATCATCAAATCCACCACTATCAACATCATCAACTGACTTAAGAGCCATTGATTTGGATTTGGAAGTTTTGGGTAGATCCAACTCATAGGATTGAAGAGATCCTACAAGCTCATCAACAGAGATGGAGTCCACATCCTTGCTTTCAGTAATGGCTGTCACTTTGGATCTAAAGTCCTCAGTCAAAGATCTAAGAATCTTCCTAACAATTTTAGGTTGATCATAGATTTCACCCAAGTTAAAAGCAGAATTAACAATATCATTCAGTTTAGCATAGAATTCATCAAAAGATTCATCATCAGACATCCTAATGTTTTCAAATTTAGAAGTCAATTGCTGCAATTTATTTATTTTGACAGCCTTTGTGCCTTCATGCACAGTCTGGAGGATATTCCAAGTAGTATGAGCGATCTCAACATTCGAGATTCTCTGAAATTCCTCCATAGAAACAGCATTAAAAATCGCATTCATAGCCTTGCTATTAAACGAAGCTGCTTCTTTCTGAGAAGTTTGCCACTCACTAACAGGAGTAGTGGGATTCTCCCATCCGTATTCAACGGAATTCCACACCCTCTCATCAATGGATTTCAGGAAGGCTTTCATCCTTACTTTCCAGTAAGCATAATTATTCCCATCAAAGTGAGGAGGAATAACTAGAGAGTGTCCGTATTCCATGACAACAGGGGTCAAGGATCAGCTCAGTGATCAAAGGATCAACAACAAAAAGAGCTACCCGCTCTGATACCACTTTACAATTTTTAGACCCCTTAAACAATTGATTAAACCTAGGTAATTAGCCAAGTTGTTAACTTAATCCAATTAAACAAGTCTAGGTTATCACAATAATAAAGATCAAATCATGCAAAATAGCGGAAAATAAATAACACACGATATGATCACCCAGGAAACCAAACCGGTAAAAACCTGGGGAGGATTTGACGTAGCTATCCTCAAGGTAAACTTGAATCCACTATCAGAAAGAATCGAAGTTCATACAAAAAGGACTTACAAGCACCCCCGCTCGACTTCCTAATGCTACCAACCAGTAGAACTTACTGACACGACCACGTGCAAGCTCCGAATCCACGGACTCCTTCTTTCTTTAGATTCCCACCAGCTACAAGCACCCCCGCTTGTGTATTCTTTAAGTTTTAATGGCAGCAACTGTTTTGATCAACAAGGTGTAGAGAATATCTCCTCCTTGAAAACCCTAAGTTTGTGTAAAGGAAAGCTCATCTAGATCTCACAAGAGATTTACACAAACCGCAATATGAGCAACACTAAAACGTGGCTAAGGTTTGCCTTTTATACTTAGGACAAATAAGAAACCCTAAAAACGTTTTGAAACAACTAGGGCTAAGTTGGAAAATTCTGCAGAAAAGCAATCTGCCCGACGTTCGATCGATCGAGCCTAAGCTTCGATCGATCGAGCCAGGCCGAAAGCCACACTGCTTTCTGCTTTATACTCGATTCCAACTTTACATTGACATACAACTTTGAGCTAGCTTTAAACACTTCTAAACACATTGTTTTGATCATGGTTTGCCAACAATACAAATTAGAGTTCTAAATATATAAAGTCCTAAACTTTAGAACCTAACAAAATCTTCGCTAAAAAGGCTTGTGTAAATAATAAAATATTAGATTGAAACCCACCACAATTGAAGATAAGGATTTTGTGAGAATGTTGTGAGACTTTAGTGTATCTATAGTATTCTCTAATTTTTATGTTGTTATTTGGGCTTTGTTTTTATTGTTTTTATTATTTTTTTTATTTTTTTATTTTCATTTAAGGTGTTGTGAGATTTTGTTTTATCCATAGCATTCTCTAATTTTTTGTTTATGTCGTGGGATTTTGTTGTGTTGATAGAGTACGTCGGTGTATCAGCAGTAAAATATATTATGTTGTATTTGTATGTATGGTTTAAAAGACATAATATTGTTGTCCTAAGTTATTGAAATAAAGTATTGGATTTCATGTTTGAATTTTTTTGTCCTAGAAGTATTACTATTACCTGATGTTGTGAAATTAATCACTTCTATCTCAAGTGGACTACGTGACTATTGCCAAATGATTCTCCTCCCCAATCAAATATTGTCATCTATTATAAATGAGCGTGTCGAATCCTGGTCATGCAATGTAAAGAAGTGAAAATTATTAGTTTACATTCTATTGTTCATGTAAGATTGATATTGTTTGCACGAACACATTGTTAATGCAAATGTGTACAATTGTGCACAATTTATATCAATAGTAACGTAAACTAATAATCGTTCTGCAGAAGAAAAGCTAAACATTTTAAAGGCTGTATTCCTACATCTAAACGCAGACTGAAATTTTTTGAACAATCTGAGTACACCAATATATATGATCACCTTCCCCAGTTCTATCTTGCAAGAAATATTCAATAGCAAAATCAATTGATATGTTTAACTAGGTCATGAGTTCAGCAGTGTCAACTAATTAAGGGAAGAAAATCTAGGCAACCCGGGTCTAAGAAAGTTTCCAGTAAGCGGTATTGCCGGATTCCTCTAAGGCGGCAAGTACACTGATCATGTCGGTTGGAATCTCGCGTTTACCTCTACGTAGTTCTCGCAATGAGGTTAGAGTATTGTTCGGTCTGATTTCTGATATTTAATTTGTGGACTTGCTGGGTCTTTGTTTAGTAGAATTTAAAATTGCTTTAATCTGCAGGCTGTCTGCTTTAATCTGGTTGCTTTTATAAGATATGGCGTTTACCTCTATGAAAGGGAAACATATTTAATAGCGAACTAGGCTTCCTTATGAGTTTAATATTATACCTCTTCTAGAAATTCTTGTCAAATAAAAATAAAAATGGTGCACCAACCATTGAAATTGATAACACTAGCAAGTAGTCCTTTTATATATATATATATATATATATATATATAAGTGTTTAATAACTAAATCATTGGTTGATGGTTGGTCATGTTTGTTTTTCTTTTTAGTGACTCTAGGACAATGAGTCACTTGCCTTTTACTTGCAATTGGCAAACCAGGCTCTTGGATAGTAAACTGTCGTTACTCGTTTCCTGAGTAAAACCTATGGGACTTCGGACATATGAATCTCACGCAACTCTGCGAAGTTGCACCCCGCTCCATGTACGTGTGTTGTTTGTCGTGTGCGTGGGTTGGGCCCAAGCCATATGTCGAAACAAAATGTTGTCTCTTATTTTTTTTTTTATTCCATTAGTGGAACTCACGAATCAAAAAATGGGCAATTGTAGACACTATATTTTGTACCCTTTACGACTCGGGCCCCCATTCCTAATGATGTTAGAACTTTAAGGCCCAAGGTTGATTTAGGGCCCAATCAAGTAAAAAATGACTTGAGGAAAGTGTTTATGGAAAATATAACTTATTTTTGGGAGCATAAAATTATTTTTGGAAAAGAAAGGCCACAGAAACCCTAAGCCATAGAAAATATAACTTATTTCTTTGTTTCTTTATGTTTTTATATGTGTTAATGTGTTTATATTATGTTTGTTTAGTCTAAGTTTACTTTATGTTTGTGTTTAAAGCATGTTAGGTTGCTAGATTCTTGTTTTCTGAGTTTCTGTTCTACACTTCTGGGTTCTAAGTGTGTATGCGTACGCATGCCTTATGCATGCGCATGCATACTTATGATATGCGTACGCATTCAACTGGGCTGCGTATGCATGCCCTATGTATATGCATGCATATTTCTACCCAGAAATCCTAATCATTTTCTACTTGTTTTCCTTTTGTTTTATTCACATGTTTTAGCCTCTGTTTAATCTGTTTTGTCTATCCTTGAGTCTTTGTCTCTCTGTCTTAACTTGTTTTGCTTTGTTTTATTCCTTTCATTCTTATTAGGGTTTTAGATAGTTTGAATGCCATGAACATGCATATGAATATAATCATGCACAGATGTATAGGTGTTGTGATGCAATGAGGTAAGCTATGCATTATCACATTAACATGCATTCTTTTTGGTTGATGAGTTTGATATGGATGATGAACATGATACACTTGGTTGATCCCATGATTTTGATGTTTAGATATCTTAACATGTTTGTTTAAATCTGTATTGTGATTTTCCTGCCCTTAGTGATATATGCTTAAATGTCATGATAGATGAATGACTAGGCTTAGGATGATTATGACATGATTGTGTGTCTTAGATGCATGCTAGTGTGTGTGAGTTAGAATAGCATATCAAACTTTCCTTTAATGAGATTAAGATTTGGACACAATGAGTGGAAGCCCACCCACGAGTCAGGTAGGGTTGGATGCCTAACACCTTCCCATCCCCATTCCTAAACTCCGACATGTGCTCTGGTAAAGATCAATCCTTCCACAAATGACACTATTTTTATGGTTCTTGGACCTAAACTAGTTGGCGACTCTATTTACACCCTTCGCCATGGTCCACTCTAGGCCAAGGCGTACTCACCTAAAGGAGGATGACCTGTCGCGAGCACTTACGCCTATAGCTGCTGAGGTTTTTGATAAAACGTTAATAAAAGGAAGCAAGCTCATGAAAACTTCTAACATCATGGAGAGAATTTAGCGCGGGCCAACTGAATATAAACTCAATTTTGCTTGGATCCATCTTGATTCCATCACCTAAAACAACATAGCCTAAGAACACAAGGCTGTCAATTAGGAAATGTCACTTCTTCAAATTCACATAAAGCTTCTACTCAAGAAGAGTTGAAAACACCTCATGAAGATGCCCCATATACTCTTGTTGAGACTTGCTGTACACTAAGATGTCATTAAAATACACAACAACAAAGTGACCAGTGAATGGCTTAAAGACATGATTCATTAAGTGCATAAAATTACTGGGAGCATTAGAGAGTCCGAAGGGCATCACCATCCACTCATACAGTCCTTCTCTAGTTTTGAAAGTTGTTTTCATTCATCACTTAGCCTTATTCGAATTTGATGATAACCGTTGTTGTGGCACAGTAGTTTTCTCCTTAAAGGAAAGGGGAGTATGCCTCGGCCGAGTGGACTGGGGCAAATAAAAGATGGAGTCGCCACCTAGTTTAGCTTTGAAAACCATAAATATAATGCCCTTACATGGAAGGACTAATCTTACTACCAAAGTATGGGTTTGAAGTTTAGGTATGGGGATGGGAATATGTTAGGTACTCAACCACACCCGACCTGTGGGTTGACTTCTAGTCATTATATCTTACATCTTAATCTCATTAAAGGCTCATTCAATATTGTCATCTATACACACACACACACACACTAACATACATCTATCATGGCAACTCACATCAAGCCTAGCATACATCTATCATGCATATCATATCATCTCATCTAAGGTAGCAAACAAATAAATATATCACATGGTCATGACAGCATCAAAGAATTATTGGAAAGCATCAAGAACACAAACATATTCCAAGTTCACATATCATATTCATCAAACCTAAACAAGATCATATCTCAACCAAATGCATGTACATGTGAATGCATGCCTTACCTTACTTACCTTACTAGATCACAGCACCTATGCATTAATGTGTGTTCATGGTAGAATAAAGAAAACATTAGAAGAAAACCCTAATCTAACATGTTGAAGGAAAACAAACAGAGAAATAGAGACGCAAAACATATAAAAAAATAATAATAATAAAAAAAAAAGGGTCAAGACAGGAGCATATTATATAAATGAAATAAAAAAAACAAAAGTAGAAAACTTGGACTAGGATTTTTGGGCATGAGTATGCGTGCACATACATAGGCCTATGTATGCAGCCCAATTGTATGCGCATGTATAATTCAAGTCTGCGTACGCATACACGCCTAGAAAACCCTAGCCCAGAAACCAGAAATACAGAAAGCATAACAAAACCTAAAACAATAAAACTAACAACCTAACGTGCTTCTAATATAATATTAAACAACCTAAACTAACAACAAAGATATCCAAAAAAAAAAATCTATTCCTAAACATGCATTGGACCTAACAACAAACAAGAACACACTTAACACATCAAAACATGTTCATCAAAATATCCAATCATTTAACTCTCCAATCAAAATATGATAAGACATCACTAAATAAAATTAAACAAAGCAAAACATATTTCTAAGAATATATAACATATAAATCAGTTAAGAAAAACAAGAACACAAGTTATAAAAACCCTAATCAAGGAAAAGCCATGAAAAGAGACTCGCCTTGCTTATGGAACACAACTTGGTTGATATTTAACTAGCCCCTCAATGCCTACAACACAAAGATTAGATTGATAGGACAAGAATAATCAAAAGAACACAATAATTTAGGTAATCACTACTCAAGAACAAACTTTAATTGAAAAATGTTTTGAAAACAAATTGGAGAATAAAATTTCTGCCTTAGAACTCACTAAAAAAAACGTGCTAAGGGGCTATGTGTGAGTTTTAGAAAAGAGAATTAGGGTTTTAGAGAAGATGAAGGCCAAAAAATAACTCTCTCTAGCTAGCCTTTTGATTAGAGATATAAGATGAGTATTTATGAGTTAAAATTAGGGTTTTTGGGGCTTTTTAATTGTCTTTGGACGTTCAAGGGTCTATGGGCCAGCCCACATCAAATAATTATGTTTTGGGCCCTTCAAATGGAGTTTAAAACCCCAAAATATTGGACTGCCTAGTTGGCCAAATTTTAAATGGTCATAACTTACTCAATATAAGTCCAAATTAGGCAAAATTTGTATTCAAATTAAAGCCCAGGATGTCTACTTTCCAATGAAACAAATCTCACTCAAAAATTCATTGTGGATCAAAATTTATGGTCAAAACAGTGAGCAAATGTCATTTTTCAATATCGATTTCAAAGCTATTTGAGTAATTACCCTTGGTTGACATATGTCAAGCTCATCATTAGGGTCCGTGACTAAAATTTATTAACGGGTACAAAATGCGGTGTCTATAGTTGTGTAGATCAATCTTTGAGAAAACCATAGCTCCATAAAGCTGGTCAAGAAGATCATCTAACCACAAAATAGGAAAGCAATATCGAATGATGATCTTATTTACTACTCTATCGTCAATACACATATGCCATGAGCCATCCTTTTTGGGAACAAGGAGGGCTGGAATAGCGCAATAACTCATACTCTCTCTCACAAGGCCTTTTGCTATCAACTCTTCAACCTGTCACTGCAACTCTTCATGCCCTTTCAAATTCATTCTTTAAGCTAGTTTATTAAGCAAAACATAACCAAGTACAAGATCAATGCAGTGTTGCATATCTCTCATAGGTGGAAGGCCGAAAAGAATTTCATCAAGAATGACATCACTAAATTCCTCAAGAAAGAGTATCCGTTGGGTCCTTTTGCTTCTCTAACCACAATAGCAAACTCCTCACCACATTCTGTCAATGCTCTCTCCACCTCAAATCTGGTCAATAAATTGCTTCCCTTCCTAAGTGAAGGCTTGGGAACATGGATCATTATTAATGTAGCCAAAGTTATTTTAACCCTATCTATTTCAAAAGAATAAGTATTTTTGAAACCATCATGACTAGTCTTCCTACCATACTGCCAGGGTCTCCCAAGTAATAAATGACATGCATCCATGGGTACAATATCACAAATTACTACATCATTATAATTCTTGCCAATAGAAAACTAAATTAAGCACCTCATATTTACCTTCACCTCATTGCCTTTGTGAAGCCACTGAAGTTTGTATGGCTGAGGATGATTTTCAGTTTCTACCTTCAACTTTTCCACCATGGTTGTTGCAACAACATTCTCACAACTTCCTCCATCAATGATAACATCACAAATTTTTCCATGAGAAGTGCATCTAGTATGGAATATATTGTTCTGTAGACATTCATCTTCTGCATTGGCTACCATGAGACTTCTTTGAACAACAAGTGCCTTTCCTTGGTCAACAAAACCACCTCCTCATCGTAAACAGCGGGTTCATGAGAAACCAGTGCTAATTCATCCTCATCTTCTATCTCCATATCTCCCTCCACTAGAGAAATTATCTTGCGATTTGGACAATCAAAAGCAATATGTCCAAAGTCTTGACATTTGAAACATCTATAGCCTGTACAAGCAATGTTGGGATGATTAGAACCTGATGTAGATTCATTCTTTAGTAGTTGCTTGATAGTAGCTGTCTTGGGTAGTGCAATAGCCTTTGAATTAGAATCACTCCCTCAATTAGAAACCCCCTCTCAATTATAGGATCAAAAGTTAATTGCCACAGATTTCCTTCAATTGCTTCTCCACTTTCCTAGAAAGCTTGCAAACATCATTGTAGGTCCAATAGGATTGTAGTTGGACCACATCACTGAGTTCAACACATAACCCACCAAGATAACGGGCTATCATTTGCTCCTTTGGTTCTACAATATCACATTAGGCCATAAGATGATCAAACTCTATTGTATACTCCTCCACAGAAAACTCCTTTTGTTTGAAATTATAAAATCTCAGAAAAGCATCTTGCTTGAAGTGATCAGGCAAGTAATTTTTTTTTTAGCTCTCTTTTCTTCTTTTCCATGTCACAATACATTCTCTTCCTTCCCATTGTCACTGCCTCTTAAGATGCTACCACTAGATTGAAGCATGTTTTTGTTAGGAACTTGGTGGTTCCTAATGAGGATGGATAGGAATTATTAGGGAATTGATGAGAATTGTAAAGAAATTAACTTAATTTGAGATAGTTACCCTTTTATAGAGAAATATTAAGAGAGAGAGAGAGAGAGAGAGAGAGAGAGAGAGAGAGAGAATGCACTAAGCAATGAGTTGGTTTATTCTTCATTGATATCTAATGTTGAATTACAGTTATGTATTTATAAGAGACAAGTTCTAATCTCATTGGCCCACATGACTCAAGATAATTGGCTAGTTAATTCAACACGTGTTCTATGAATTAAACCATGTGTTCAATGAGCTACATGTGCTTAAATCTTAACTAACTCATCATAATCTCAACTAACTACCTAACTAAAGGGATTACAACAATTATTTCATATTCCTAGCATTTCCCTCCCCTTGAAAACACCTTGCCCACAAGATGGTGTTGTGAAATGACACCTTCATGAGGGGAAATCGGCCACTAACCCAATACTCCAAAGCATCTTGAAAGTTGAACACACCAACTACTTCCAAGCACCATGTCACAGCCCATAACTTGAGCAAGTAGATCCCAACATTAACTAGATTAGGAAAGGAGCACCAAGAAATCTTTATGTCGTAGACTTTCTTTTTATCAAATTCCAAGTCACAAACCATAAACTTCCAAACAAATGACCACCCATGCAACTCACATGGTTAAGGAGATGATTGTCCACAAATTGCAAATAATGCATTAATTGGATCAAATTGATCACATTCCCATGAAGCTAATATTGAGGATAGATAGAGTTTCTTTAAAGAAATTTCTATATCTTCACAACTTTTAAGATCCTAGCTCACACCCAAGTTCTTATAAAAATTATAATCAGCTCGATTATGGAACCCATCATTTATCCCAGCGTAGCCACCAAGAAAAGAATCATCTAGTTCAAATTCAATTGCATTGCCACCAATGTTACTGGCTATCAATTTCATGCCTTTGTTCTTGATTATATGAGCAGCTTCATCTGTTGAAGTATGAGTTTGGCCACAATCAAACACCATTGGATCACTCATATCCAAGCTAACAGCAACAACTTCATGCATTCTAGATTCTTGCATCATCATCACCTTCTTAGTTAGTTCTTTGTACTGAACTTCAAGGGCAACATGTACATGGATATCATCATCCACTTTGACACAAAATTCAACGTCCTAACTTGCAACTACATCAACAGTAGATTCTTGGAACTAGATTTTTTCTTTGAGTTCCATTGAATCAAGAGATTGTAACTCCTCTTCTGTCATATTCTCAAGATCCTATTGCAATCTTGAGAGCTCTTCTTTCATGAACTTTTTAGATTTAGCCAAGACCTTGACCTTTTCTGAAATATCCTTGACATCCTCTAAAACTTTGTTCTCCATTTGCCATATTTCTTTCCAAAGTTTTCTTCGGTCACATTTGCTTGTCTTAAGATTGTCAGCTCTAATACCACTTGTTAGGAACCATCGATGAGGATGGATAGGAATTATTGGAGAATTGATGGGAATTGTCGAAAAATTGACTTAATTCAAGGTAGTCACCCATAAAGAAATATTAAGAGAGAGAGAGAGAGAGAGAGAGAGAGAGAGAGAATACACTAAGTAATGAGTTGGTTTATTCTTCATTGATAGCTAATGTTGAATTACAAATATGTATTTATAGGAGACTAGTTCTAATCTCACTAGCCCACATGACTCAAGATAATTGGCTAGTTAATTCAACATGTGCTCTATGAATTAAACAATGTGTTCAATAAGCTACATGTGCTCAAATCCTAACTAACTCATCATAATCTCAACTAACTACCTAATTAAAGGGATTACAACAATTATTTCATATTCCTAATAGTTTTCTCTACTTGATTGCAACAATCTTCACTTTGCGATTATCTGGAACATCTTTGAAATCAAAGATTCGCTCAACAGTAATTAGCCAATCAATGAAATCATCAGGTTGCATTTTCCCTTCAAATTTTGGAATGTCCACCTTTATATCATAACCTTGTTGTAAATTTTTGAGATGATGTGGATGGGGTGGAGTGCTCCCACTAAAGGAACGACTAGGGGCACAGTAAAATGGATTCTTGCCCTTCATTCTTGTAAAACTCCAAACACTCTTGGAGTTGCTGAAGTTGTCTCCATAAATCATCCATTTCAAAATCTTGATGATCCCTCTTAGGTATCTCACCATTGTTTTCACGTCGATGATGTCCAAACATTAAACAAAAGCTCTGATATCGACTGATACTGGATTTGTAAGGAGCAACCAAACTTAACTGATATGATAAATGGAAATAGGCTGGATGAATATATTTTATATTTTTTGGTTTTATGGGATAAAAAGAACACTCAATAATTTAAAGGATAGATAAGCTCTCCACCAAAGTAAACCCCAATTATTACCTAAATATTTCATATGGGGGGGGGGGGGGGAACACAACCGATTAAAATATGAGAGAAAAAAGAAAACTCACATTAAACTCCTCAAAATTTAAATATGATGATACCCATTTTTCGAAATACCAAAAAAAGAATTTTGATACCCATTTTCCAATTTTCCCTCCAAATATAATTTTTGGCCCATCCTTGACCCATTTTCTCTCCAAATACAAACAATCATTTCTCAAACATCTCTAAACTGCAATAAAAAAAAATTAAAAAACAAAAAAAAACAAAAACAAAAACAAAAAAACAAAACAAAAACCAAAAAAAAAAAAAAAAATACTAACTACAAAACACAATCTTAAAAATACAAACTGCAATCAAAAGCAAAAAAAAGAAGAATAAAAAAATAAAAAATAAAATAAAAAGAAGAAGACAGAAGCCATTTGGGCTTCATTGAGGAGGAAGACAAGAAGAAATTTTGTGCAAATCCGCCCCAATTTTGTGCAAATCCGCCTCTTTCCCTTGCTGTTTGCATGGCTCTAAGTGGTAAAAATAAAAAGAAGATAAGAAGAGGAGATTTATAGACTTAGGCAACAAAATGAAGAAGAAGATAGGTAGAGAATGAACATAAACTATAATGCTTGAATCTTGAGATTTACAGACTTGGGGAGCAAAGATGAGATGTGGGAACTTAAATAATTATTTGAGAATATAAACTATAATGCTTCCCAGCTGTATCACTGGCCTATAGCTACTATTTTTTTTTTTCTTTTACATAAAAAGTCAAAACTGAGAACTGAGATGATGATAGGACGTCTCAAAGACACTGCCCCCATTGAATGCAATGACCAAGGGGCTTATTTTGTGGAAGCTCAAGTTAACTGCTGACTTGTAGACTTTCTTTTCCAACCTAACATTGAGTCCTTGATCCTTATACCACTCAATTAGCCAAAGAATATATGTGTATATATATATATATATATATATATATTTATATATATATTTCAAGGAGAGAACCAAAGGAAACCACAAAAGTTGAAGAGTGATAAATTATAAAGAGAGAGGTGGAAGAGTCCCAAAACGTGTCGAGGAGAAACAACTACAGAAAGAGTAAAAAAGATAAGTGTGAAACGGATAAGTGGTAAAAAGAAAAGGAAAAAAAAATAAGAAAAATGTTGGAATTAGGAAATGCAGTTGGCTTGGGCTGTGTGCTAGACGAATTTTTATAAAGCCATTAACAACTTTTTCAGTAACTTGGAATGGAAGAGTGTATAGTATTTGAGAGTAGTTATGTCTCCAGTGTGTTGCATCAAAAGAGTTTAGTACTTTAATGAAAGAAAATAATTTAAATGAAGTAATTATTAAAAAAAGCATATTTTAATCAAATATGTACTTACAACTTTAAAACCCTTTCTATCAAAAAAGAAAAAAAATACCTTTAAAATCCTTAATAATTCATAATTTTTTTTTATCAATATATATTCATAAAATGGCAAAACTCCGAAATGGTATGCAAAAATATAACAAAATAGACTCGTACCAAAATATTTTGTTCTAATGGACAAATCGAAACGGGTTCCAAAATAGTATTCAGAACATTAATACTAGCTACTACGAAGACATGTTGTAGAAAAACTTTTAATAAAATCTTAGAAGAAGTGAAAAACATAAAAACGATTGGCTAGCCTTTTTTAGTTCCAAAGTCAAGATGGCTGGCCTTTTGAGATTTTGGATTTCCATCCACAAGTTTCTAATGTTTTAATCATTTTTTATTACCCAATGTGTCCATTAATGTATCATTTACCATCTCTTTTTTAATCTCATGGTCTTTTCTTTCACTTTTTTTTTAAAAAAAAAAAAAATATATATATATATATATATACACACATAACTTATAAGCTCATTGGGTTAGATATGAACTAACTAATTACTTTTTTGTGAATATAAACTAACTAGTCACTATTATCATTTATAAAGATGCATAACATATTATATGGACTTTTACCAAAAATTAAATTTATAAACATTCAAATAATATATATACTATTAGATTCATTAATATTATAATTATATAATTTTTTGTTTAAAAATAGTTGTAATTCCGAAACGGTACACCCCGGTACCGAAATATTTCATTCCTCTGCCTAAACCGAAATAGTCCCTAATACGGTATTGACTTTTTTGGATCTGACCCATAACGGGCTACACGTCATTGGCGATGGGTAAAAGTCACTGTTCACTCACGTACTAGTATCTTTCTTTTAAAAATGAATTTTCAAAAATTAGTATTTTTTTATGAAAAATATAATTTTAAAGGTAGTACTTTGAACTAATACTCCTGTCACTTTCATATGTGATCTTGGGAAAAGCATAACATTAAATGAAGTATTTTGGGGAACATAATTTTAATCGGATGGTCAAATAATGAGAACAAGGATAACCGAATCTTCATAGGGCCACATGGCATGTGAAATTCATATTCAAATCCTGATCATTAGATTGAAGAGTATGGTGACATATTGGTTTTGGTAAAATTTGAGACCAATGTGATAGTCAGATTGAGAGAATATAGCTATACAAGTACACAACACATGTCCATCATGCTCCATCCTTAGATTTGAAATCTAATTGTTGGATTCGAAGAGTGTAATGAAAGGTTAATTTTAGTAAATTATGGTCACAATCAAACGGTTGGATTTAGAGAAAGGCGCAGTCAAAGTTTAGTTAAAGTTGGTCAAACCCAGTCAAACTTAATAGATGGTTCTGAGACCACTAGACTTGGTGAAATTCATATTCGAATCTT
Organism: Quercus lobata; assembly: GCF_001633185.2. Classification (NCBI taxonomy): domain Eukaryota; kingdom Viridiplantae; phylum Streptophyta; class Magnoliopsida; order Fagales; family Fagaceae; genus Quercus; species Quercus lobata. Next base: position 32,256,664 of record NC_044911.1, on the reverse strand, counting down.
AATCATTGGGATTGAAGAGCATGGTGACATATTGGTGTTGGTGAAATTTGAGAACAATTAGATGATTAGATTGAGAGAACATAGCCATATAGGTACACAACACATGTCCATCATGCGCCATCTTTAGATTTGAAATCTAACCGTTGGATTTAAAGAGTGTAATGAAAGGTTAATTCTAGTAAATTATAGTCACAATCAAACGGTTGAATTTAGAAAAAGACGCGGTCAAAATTTAGTTAAAGTTAGTCGAACCCGATCAAACTTAATAGATGGTCTCGAGATCACTGGACTTGGTGAAATTCATATTCGAATCTTGATCATTGGGATTGAAGAGTATGGTGACATATTGGTGTTGGTGAAATTTGAGAACAATTAGATGATTAGATTGAGAGAACATAGCCATACAGGTACACAACACATGTCCATCATGCGCCATCGTTAGATTTGAAATCTAACCGTTGGATTCAAAGAGTGTAATGAAAGGTTAATTATAGTAAATTATGGTCACAATCGAACGGTTAGATTTAGAGAAAGACGCAATCAAAGTTTAGTTAAAGTTGGTTAAACCCAGTCTAACTTAATAGATGGTCCCGAGACCACTAGACTTGGTGAAATTCATATTCGAATCTTGATCATTGAGATTGAAGAGTATGGTGACATATTGGTGTTGGAAAATTTTAAAACAATTGGATGGTAAGATTGAGAGAACATAGCCATACAAGTACACAATACATGTCCATCACGCGCCAACCTTAGATTGGAAATCAAACCGTCGGATTTGAAGAGTGTAATGAAAGGTTAATTCTAGTAAATTATGGCTACAATCAAACGGTTGGATTTAGAGAAATGCTTGATCAAAGTTTAGTTAAAGTTGGTCAAACCCGGTTAAACTTAATAGATGGTCCCGTAACCACTGGACTTGGTGAAATTTATATTCAAATCTTGATCATTGGGATTGAAGAGTATGGTTACATATCGGTGTTGGTGAAATTTGAGACCAATGGGATGGTCAGATTGAAAGAACATAGCCATACAGGTACACAACACATATCCATCTCGCGCCATCCTTAGATTTGAAATCTAACCGTTGGATTTAAAGAGTGTAATGAAAGGTTAATTTTAGTAAATTATATTCACAATCCAACGGTTGAATTTAGAGAAAGATGCAGTCAAAGTTTAGTTAAAGTTGGTCAAATCCAGTCAAACTTAATAGATGGTCCCGAGACCACTAGACTTGGTGAAATTCATATTCGAATCTGGATCATTGGGATTGAAGAGTATGATGACGTATTGGTGTTGGTGAAATTTCAGAACAATTGGATGGTCAAATTGAGAGAACATAACCATACAAGTACACAACATATGTCCATCACGCGCCATCCTTAGATTTGAAATCTAATTGTTGGATTCGAAGAGTGTAATGAGAGGTTAATTCTAGTAAATTATGGTTACAATCAAACAGTTGGATTTAAAGAAAGGCGTGGTCAAAGTTTAGATAAAGTTGGTCAAACCTGGTTAAACTTAATAGATGGTCCCGTAACCACTAGACTTGGTGAAATTCATATTCAAATCTTGATCATCAAGATTGAAAAGTATGGTGACGTATTGGTGTTGGTGAAATTTGAGACCAATTGGATGGTCAGATTGAGATAACATAGTCATATAGGTACATAACACATGTCCATCTCGCGCCATACTTAGATTTGAAATCTAACCATTAGATTTGAAGAGTGAAATAAACGGCTAATTCTAGTAAATTATGGTCACAATCAAACTGTTAGATTTGGAGAAATGTGCAGTCAAAGTTTAGTTAAAGTTGGTAAAACCCAATCAAACTTAATAAATGGTCTCGAGACCACTAGACTTTGTGAAATTAGGTTTAGTGGGAAGGTTTTTAGTGGATTATTGGGTATTGGAGTAGTTGTTAGAAAATGTTAATAAAGAAATAATTTTGAAAGATGATGAACATCATGTTGACATAGACTTAGATAAAGTTGATTAGGCAAAATGATGAAAATTTTTATTATTTTGGCTCATATATTATGAATTATCACTTCTGATTTTAATTAATTTGAATATGTATGTTATAAATATATTTTAATTCGATTTATTTACTTACTTTTGGTAAATATTATTACATAATTGATGATTGAAATGGTTATTAGTTGAATATATTATGAATTTATAATGAATATACCTTTCATATATTTATAATGAATCTATTAGTTTGGTAAATATTGACTAATACCTTTCTTATGACACGTGATACAAAAAAATTAAAAATTGTTTCACAAAATATCACATTTTGATAACTATGAGAATTAGTTAGTATTTTGAGTGGAATTTGAACTTTCTCAATTTTTATTATTTTAGTAATTTTGAGTTTCAAATGGGTAACATTATGATTTGAGAGTATTTTGAAGCAACAAGCCCTCCGTTGTCTCATTTTTTTTTCTTTTTTTTAACGAATTTGAAAGTTTTAAATTATTTTGGAGGTTTCAAGTTTACTTTGGTCATTATATATGTTTAGGGGTATTTTGGTCATTTTGACGAGGTTAATGGTATTTTAATCATTTCAAATATTTTAAAGGAATTTATGTCATTTTAAATATTTAAAGAGGCATTCGGAGGATTTGATAAATAAATAAAAAAATCATATTATATCAAAATTACTTTGGCCACATATTAGTGACGATAATCTTCGTCTTCATTAAAAGATCCCTTATAGCGACGACCTAATTCATTGCTAATATATAATCTACTTCCCTCCAATAATTCCCACCATTTTTTGAGAGTGAAAATTTTACCCTCAATTATATTTAGGTAGATATATTTGTGACGACATGTTGTGTCGTTGCTAAAAGGTGATTATCAAAGACAACAAATTATATCGTCGCTAATAGCCTTCTAATAGCGACCACCAATGTGTCATCGCTAATAAATAAAGCATATATATATATATATATATATATATTATATTTACTATATATTTTTGGCCACATATCTATGAAGAAACACAAGGTCGTCACTAAAGATGATTATTAGCAATGATAGATGTTATCATTAAAATAAATCTTATTTTAGCGATGTAAATGTCGTCGCTACAAAATTTATTGTCGTTGCTAAAAGTTTCCCTCCATTTTACAAAAGTAAATAAAATTCCCTCCATGACGTTAGCGACGACTTATTAGCAACTACCTTAGTGTCGTCGCTACAATACACTTATCAGTGATGACCATGTATTATCATCTCTAATGTATGCCTAATAGTGACAATTTTTTGGTTGTCGCTAAAACATTGGTCGCAAAAGACCAAAATTCTTGTAGTATATATATATATATATATATATATATATATATATGTATGTATATATGTATAAACTGGGACAAATTATTTGTTGCCCAGTCAACAAGTAATCTTTTAAAAATTTCTCAACAAGAACAAAATATTAGGCCTATTAGCAATTTAGCATAGATAGAGACCAAGTTATAAATAGAGACCAAAATCCCATACAAGGAGTACAAACTCAAAGTCACTCTTGCTATTCCTATTCTTGATGATGGCAACGAGCTTTTTACCAAAATTTCCTACCAATATTTTCTTGGTATTGGTCGTAGCCACGGCCATGTATGCAGCCAAAGCTACGAACCTTGGCAATTCCAATGCCACGACGATCCCAGTTGCAGGCATTGCTGGCAAGGCTTGGACATACACCCAATTTGGCACTATCTATGTTGTCGACAACAATATCACCGAAACCCTATCCAACGTCACCCATAGTTGGGCAACTTCAAGGCCTGTACGTGATAGCTGCGTTGGATGGGTTGGATTCATATGTTACGACATCAATAATGTTCACAAATAAGCAGTACAACAGAAGCACCATACAACTACAAGGTACACGTTTTATCAAGCAACCTGTTGGAGAGGTTGCAGTGGTGGGCGGGACAGGGAAATTCCGATTTGCTAGAGGCAATGCAACTGCTGAGACATATTCCTTGGACGTTACTACCCAATACACGGTTATCCAATGCAATGTCACGGTGCAACTTTCCTAGTTGAAAATATTGATGGGGTTACAAATGGTTGGATAAGAATTGTCATAATAATAATAATTGTTGTGCTATACTCTTATTTGTTTTTATGGTTGATAAGCAATAGTCTCTCAAAAAAAAAAAATGGTTGAAAAGCAATAATATTGCTGTCCTGTGTTATTGAAATAAAATGCTGGATTTCTTTTTTTCTTTTTTCTTTTTTTGGCAGTAATAAAGTATTACTATTATCCTTTTTCTCAAAAAAGAAAGAAGAAAAAAAAAGTGTTAATTACTATATCATCTCATGCGCGCCTAAAATTATTCACTCTTCCAAAGAACGATCTCACTAGTGCTCAGTGATCCTTCTCTCCAATCACGTATTGCCATCTATTGTAAGATGCTAGTCATGCAATGTAACGAAAAGCTATACATTTTTCAGTCACCATCTAAACGGAGACAAACTTTCAGAACAATCTGAGAATACGCTCCAACGTTACCTTTTTCTCCAGTTCTAATTTCCACGCACGAATATTCAATTGAATACGATGAAAAAGTTTAACTAGATCAGGAGTTCAGCAGTGTCCAGTGTCCACTAAGGGCAGAAAATTCATGCAATCCAAGTCTGTCTCCAAGTCAGAGAAAGCCGTACTTCCAATTCACGCTAAGCGGTATTGCCAGTTTCCTCCAACGTCGGAAGTTAGTGGAGGCTTTGCGGAGATTTTAGTAATTTTTTCTACTGTAATTATTGAGAAACTTAAATTATATAAAATATAACAAATGAAAAGGAACCTAAATATACTGACAAAAAATAAAGACACAAATACATGTAGTTTTACAGTTTTCTTCTATTAACAAAATGAAAGGAAAAAAGTGCAATAACAGTATATAAAATGAAAATGAAGAATGTTGAGATGAAATAATTATAGAAAAGAGAAAAATTGAGAGAGCCAAAGAGTAGTGGATGGTATTAACTATGACTGTGAGCTGAGTCATTGAGGAGAAAAGAAATATTGCAACTACAAAGCTGAGAAGAGCATACTACTAGCGCTGTCGAGGAGAACTCACAAACGCAATATCTCTATTGATGATACTGTTTTTAAAGAAAAATGAAATTATAGATTATTTTTATGTAATTGGTTGAACAAGTTAAGAATTTGAATGATTAAGTTTTTATGTTGAATATTTTGTTTATTTGTTGTTTTTTAGCTTAATCTTGTTTGTATAGTTATTTTTACTATAATTTGGGCTAATTTTTATAATGATGTTATCAAGTTTTTTTTTTTTTTTTTTTTTAAGGGGTTAAGAATTATGTTTGCATGGTTAAGATTATTTTACATAGATTATCAAAATTTAAGAATTACTATGACACAAGTTTAAGTCTTCACTAAAAAAGGTTTTTGCAAGTAATAAAATATTAGATTGAAACCCAACACAATTGAAAATAAGAATGTTGTGAGATTATGGCATGTCTATAGCATTCTCTAATTTTTATGTTCTTAACCGGGTTTTTTTTTTTTTTTTTTTTTTTTTTTTTTTTTTTTTTTTTTTCAGTTTAAGGGGTTCTGAGATTTTGTTGTGTCCATAGCATTTTCTAATTTTTCATTTATATTGTGAGATTTTGTTGTGTTGATAGTATTTCTAATTTTTCATTTATGTTGTGAGATTTTGCACCAATACATTGTTAATGCATGTGTACAATTGTGCAAAATTTATATCAATAGTAAACGTAAGCTAATAATTGTTATTAGAAGAAATGATAAACATTTGTAAGGCTGTCTACCACCGCCTAAACGCAGACTGAAAATTTTGAACAATCTGAGTACACTCCAGTCCAACATCACCTTCCCCAGTTCTATCTTGCAAGAAATATTCAATAGCAAAATCGATTGATCATGAGTTCAGCGGTGTCAACTAATTAAGGGTAGAAAATCAAGGCAGCCCATGTCATCCGTCTCCGGGTCTAAGAAAGATGACTTAAGTGGTTCAGTGTAACATGGTGGGCATACTCATTCCTTTTGGACGGACCAGGCACTAGCTTCAACGAGAAGTGACGAGGGACACAGCTGAATGCCTTCATGCTTAAGTTCTTGGAAAAATAGATAGCGAAATTAATTAGCCTTGAACAGGGTTTCATATTAAACGACACAATTTTTTTAATTGTATGCTGATGAGGATAAAAGGAGAGCCTAGCCACACGGAACATAAAACTGACGGTTTAGTGTAATCCTTTGGACATAACAGACGGTGTTATTGCTGACGGTCATAGGGTCAGTTGGCTCCAAGGCTAACGGCATTACTAGACCGACACCCAAAAATTGAGGCTGACGGACCGAGCATAAGTTTACTTGCTACCCACGCTACGTATAAGGAATTGTCTTGCTTCCCACGCTAGATAATATTCAAGGGATCCCTATAAGGAAAAGATCCCGTAAAATACGCTCAAGAGGACTCCTATAAGGAAAAGACTTCTACTCCAAGGAGAAGAGGGGGGTAACCCTCTCTACTATAAAAACCTAAGCACCCTCGCAACCCAAGGTACGCATAATTTACCCTCTCTAGCACTCTAAAGCAGTGAGAATAGTTCTAACTTGACCTTCGGAGGGTGTTTGGCCGGTACTACACCGGTACTCTCTGCTAGGTTATTCCTTTTCGTTGTGCAGGTGCCATTGACAATCGTACGAGGAACGTGTGACTCGCTGGTGGTATTATTTTCGGCATCATCATATGCAAATTTTGACAAATTCATCGTTTGATTACATGATCTTTGTATATTCTACATGTATGCAAAATTTGTCCCACTTTTCCTGCTCCACTCTATACTCCACTAATAGAAACTTGTCACATGTTCATCTAATTAATTAAATACTACTATTAATGGTAATATTTAATTAATTAGGTAAACATGTGACAAATTTTTATTAGTGAAGTATAGAGTGGAGTAGGAAAAGTATGATAGAAAATTTGAACTCAAATTTCAAGATGGTCAAATAACAATAACCATGTCATCAATCAATTATTTAAATTCAAATTTTTATAGTTTAAAATAATGCATAAAATATGAGTTTGTAGATTGAATGGTAAAAAACATCTGATTGATATGAAAATTCGCAAGCATGTTAAGAACATATAATCCAATAGTACAATTTTCAAAATATGAATTCAATATTAAGTTATTAGATTGTAATATATTGCTTAGAGTTACACTAAATCAAACTATATATATATAGATGCACACACCATAGAATTTCAACTTATGGTGTAAATCTATGATGATTGGAATTTATCATTAGGCAAAGCTAATAATTAGTTGTTAGTGTAAGTGGGGGTTCGACTTAGATTTCTTATTAATTAGCATGCAAAAGACTTTACTAATTGAATTAACTGGATCATATATAACTCAATTGGTAAAGTTTCTTGCACACTAATAAGAAAATTAGGTTGAGATCTTGTTTACACTTACAAGTAACAACTAATTGATGTTTTCGCTTGATGATAAAGTCCAATAATCATGTACAGTAGTTTTCGCTTGATCGTTCATACCAAACCAATATGGGATCATCTTTGTGTGTAAGAGGGAAAATGAGATTTTGAGTAATTATATATATATATATATATATATATATTTATATATGTGTGTGTATTAGTAAATAATTAATTTAGCTTAGAATAAATTATAAATAGGGCACAATTTTGTTGTATTAAAGTTATTTTATGAAATAAATTTTTTTTTCCTTAAGAACTTTATTGCATTTACTCTTTAGCTTGACCCCCCCGGAAAATATCCGTGGCTCCGTCACTGCCTATGTACCATTTAATTTTCTTTTCTTAAAAAAAAATAAATAATAATAACGGGTTATGACCTCCTTGTCCTTTAATAAGTCTGTCTCACCATCTTTCTTTCCACACATGAAACCATTGTGCATTTATGCCTTAAAAACTAAATTCAATGTTCTGGTGTGCGATATATTTATAAGAAATTTGCAACATTAATAAGGACTCATGTCTTTAAACAAGTGAAAGCTACAAAATGCATTATTTATCTGAAAAATAATTTACATAATTTGAAAATATAACTCCCTAATTTTCAAATTTATATTTATCTTAAGACATTTATTTTCTTGAAGATTGAGAAGTTTTCATAGATATGTCCAAATACATGATGAAAGGATGGAAAAGTTGGATGATAGAAAATAGTGAAAGGATGGAAAAGTAGGAAGACAGAAAAAATTTTAATTTATTTCATTTTTGTTTGGTTGGGAGTGGAAAAGTGGAGGGATGGAAAAAGTGAGTTTGTATAAATTTACTCATATACCTTTGTTAAAAAATGATGGCCAATTAAAAAAGAAAAGTGACAAACAACCAAAAATAAAAAGGGAGACAACGTCCCCTAAGACAGCATCAAAAAAAAAAAAAAAAAAAAAAAAAGGATGAATTGCCATGTGCAAGTGCACATGGGTATTTTTGTCCATTAAGTAGTTTTACCATTTATTTTTCTTCCTCTCTACCCAACCAAGCACACTCCAAAAATATTTCCTTTCCATTTTCTCTCCAAAATTTTCTATCCACCCTATTTCACTTCCAAACAAACACACCTAAGACATTTATTTTCTTGAAGATTGAGAAGTTTTCATAGATATGTCCAAATACATTTCCATGCACAATTTCACTTTTATTTTATTATTATTATTTTTTTATCAGACAATTTCACTTTTAAAATGATATAAAAAGCTTCTGATATGCATGCAGTTGTAACAAGAAAACCATTCCTGGGCCTTAATAAGAATCTCTCTCTCATGAACGAGACAGCCAGACCTGGGCCCGATTGTTGTCTAATCTTGAGGCCCAATAATCCAGGTGAAACCCCTGGGCTTGCTCGTGTACAACTTCAACTCAAGCCCCTATAAATCTCCAAGAAATATATTGATTGCAAGAATTTTGCATAGATTATCAAACATTCAAGAATTGCTGGGACACATATTTTTGAAATGTTTGTTAAAATGGTTTCTGTATATTAAAAATTATTTCCATGTATGTTGTAAACTTAAGCTTATATGTTGTAAACATGAGCTGAAGCAATAATTTTTATTTGGGGCGACTTATGATAATCCAACGAGAATTTTTCTTTTTATTTACTATTCATTCTTCTTTTACAAACACACACACACACACATATATATATATATATATTAGCAAGACTTAGGTACAGTACTTAGGTGTTGTTATTTAGATACCTTTTTTAAGATTCTGCCATGTGGATTTTTTTCTCATGAGAAGGAAATATATTTTTTAGTTAAATAGCCAAATGATTTAATTTTAAGAAGAGAATCTAAGAAACAGCCTAAGTTTTGTCCTGTATACATACATACATGCATACATAAATAAAATAGAAAAACATAAATTCCAATCATTGTTATGAACTTTAATGAATATACTGAAGGTGTCTAGTGATGTGGGTTCCAGTTATATTGTAAGTTGTAACTATCTCACCAAAAAATAAAAAAAAATAAAAAAAAATAAAAAAACCCACTAGCACATCATCCATAAGAAGTGCATGTCAAACCCCACTCTTTCATCCATGGGAATGCTACATGTCCATGTACATAAGACCTTTGCAAGACCTTTGTTTTATTTATTTATTTTTATCAAGCACCATTAGCAATACTTTCTTATTGGGCCTTTTTCCAACGTCATCTGTATGAGATAACGACATGAGGAGACTTCAATTAAGTAGTAAATATATCATATAAAACCCTTCTTAATCCAAAATTTTAAGCCTTTGAGTTAATACTTAATTATGTTATATTAATCAGCTACTCTTCTTACATCAAAGAATAAAATAAAGAACAAAGTTTAGGTACAAAATTGGTTGTAGTCTTAAACTATAATCTTACTCAATATCTTTTTATTAGACGTAAATTTTGATAAATCCACTGTTAGATTACATCTTTTTCTTATATCCTTCATGCTTACAAAATTTCTAGAAAATTAAAGATCAATAATCATGTTATCAATAAGTTGTTTAAATTACAAGATTTTGTAGTTTAAAATTATGCATAAAATATAAGCTTATAGATTATATAGAAAATAATATCCGATTGACACAAAATTTGACATGTTCATTAAGAGCGTAAAGAATATGCAATTCATCGGTTAGATTTTTAAAATATGTAGTAATATTTATTTTATTGACTAAAGTTGTAGTTTTAAGCTGCAATCAATTTTGTAGCTAAACTTTATCCGAAAATAAAAATCAGTCACTTTTCTCTTAATTATTCAATGTAAGACTTTACTCACTTATGTACACTTAAGAAGTTGAGGAATATTTTCAATCCCTTTTTACTTCCTCTAAGCCGTCAGAGTTTGAGAGTATTTTGCAAGGGATTCATCCAGCTATCTCCAAGGATGTTGCTGCTTTTTAGGCTGTAAGTTTCATGTAGATGAGGCTTGGGCTGTGCTTAAACAGATGGCTCCTTTTACTGCTCCTCGTCCCGATGGGATGTCGCCCATTTTTTATAAGTCTTTCTGGCATATTTGACATGTTCATTAAGAGCGTAAATAACATGCAATTCATCGGTTAAATTTTTAAAATATGTAGTAATATTTATTTTATTGACTAAAGTTGTAGTTTTAAGCTGCAATCAGTTTTATAGCTAAAATTTATCCAAAAATAAAAATCAGTCACTTTTCTCTTAATTATTCAATGTAAGACTTTACTCACTTATGTACACTTAACAAGTTGAGGAATATTTTCAATCCCTTTTTACCTCCTCTAAGCCGGCGGAGTTTGAGAGTATTTTGCAAGGGATTCATCTAGCTATCTCCAAGGATGTTGCTACTTTTTAGGCTGTAAGTTTCATGTAGATGAGGTTTGGGCTGCGCTTAAACAGATGGCTCCTTATACTGCTCCTTGTCCCGATGGGATGTCGCCCATTTTTTATAAGTCTTTCTGGCATATTTGACATATTCATTAAGAGCGTAAAGAACATGCAATTCATCGATTAGATTTTTAAAATATGTAATAATAATTAATTATTGACTAAAGTTGTAGTTTTAAGCTGCAATCAGTTTTGTAGTTAAACTTATCCAAAAATAAAAATCAGTCACTTTTCTCTTAATTATTCAATGTAAGATTTTACTCACTTATGTACACTTAACAAGTTGAGGAATATTTTCAATCCCTTTTTACCTCCTCTAAGTCGTCGGAGTTTGAGAGTATTTTGCAAGGGATTCATCCAGCTATCTCCAAGGATGCTACTGCTTTTTAGGCTGTAAGTTTCATGTAGATGAGGTTTGGGCTGCGCTTAAACAGATGGCTCCTTTTACTGCTCCTGGTCCCGATAGGATGTCGCCCATTTTTTATAAGTCTTTCTGGCATATTTGTCGAAGAGGATGTCATTGCCATGGTGCTTGAAGCTCTTAATTCAAGTGTGGTTCCAGAATCCCTTAACTCTACTTTTATTGCTCTTATTCCAAAAGTAAAGCAACCAAGGAAGGTATCTGATTTTCACCCTATAAGTTTGTGCAATGTGGTTTATAAACTAATTTCAAAAGTTTTGGTAAACCAACTGAAAAAAATTTTAGCTAATGCTATTCCTGAATCTCAAAGTGCTTTTTTTGTCTGGAAGGTTTAATTCTGATAATTTCTTAGTCACTTTTGAAACGTTACACTACCTTAAAAGAAAGACACCGAGGAAGTTGGGTTATATGGCTCTCAAGCTTGTTATGAGCAAAGCATACGACAGGGTGGAGTGGGAATTCTTGGAGAAAACCATGCGGCATTTAGGGCTGGGGGATAGAATGGTAAGCCTTATTATGTCTCGTATAACTTCTGTTTCTTATTCTGTGCTTCTTAACGAGCAGCTAGTTGGGTTTATTAAGCTAGAGCAGGGTTTACGCCAAGGTGATCCTTTATCACCTTACCTTTTCCTTATGTGCGCTATGGGGCTTCAAAGTTTGTTACATACGGCTAAAATGGAGGGGCACATCCAAGGAGTGGCTATTTGTCGGAATGGGCCAAGGGTTTCTCATTTGTTTTTTGCTGATGATAGTGTGCTTTTTTGTCAGGCAAAAGAGGAGGAATGTCAGAAGATTTTGGATATTTTGACTACTTATGAGAGAGGTTCGGGTCAGAAAATTAATAGAGACAAAACTAATATTTTTTTCAGCACTAATACTTCTTCTGATATCCATCTTGCATTCAAAGTATTTTGGGTGTTTCTACAATTCGACAATATGAGAAGTATTTGGGTTTGCCAGCGCTTGTGGGAAGGGCCAAGAAGCAAAGTTTTATCTATATAAAGAAAAGGGTTTGGAAAAAACTTCGAGGGTAGAAGGAGAAGTTATTGTATCAAGCAGGTCGTGAGGTGCTAATTAAAGCAGTCATTCAAGCAATTCCAACGTACACTATGAGTTGTTTTAAGCTCCCTAAGGGTCTAATTAAGGAATTGGAAGTCATGATACGAAATTTTTGGTGGGGGGATATCACGGTGGCTCTAGGAAGACCCATTGGGTTAAATGGGAAAAGCTAAGGAGGTTGGAGGAATGGGCTTTAGAGAAATTGAGAAGTTTAATGATGCTTTATTGGCTAAGCAAGTTTGGTGGTTGATAAATAATCCTAATTCGCTTTGTCATCATGTTTTTAAGGCGAGATTTTTTCCGGATTGTTCTATTCTTGGAGCTAGGGAATCTATTGTAGGATCCTACGCATGGAAAACCCTTCTTAGTGCAAGGGATGTTATTCAACAAGGGATGATTTGGCGTGTAGGGAATGGGGAATCTGTGTGGATTAAAGTAGATCGTTGGCTACCAAACCAAGCTTGCTGCTCTGTTATTTCGCCATTGCCTCAGTTGGCTAATGATACAAGAGTTAGTTTCCTGATTGACCAAGACAGATTTGCGTGGAAGGAATCGGTGGTTAAGGAGCTTTTTCTCCCTCATGAAGCTGATATTATTTTGGGAATTCCTCTGTGTTTTTGGCATCCACCTGATCGTATTGCTTGGGCTCAAACTCCTACGGGTATGTTCTCTACTAGTAGCGCTTACAAACTGATTGTTTCAGGTGCTTCTACTTCTATTGCAGGTAGCTCCAATTTGGACAATCAAAGGAAATTTTGGAAGGGCTTGTGGCAACTCCGGGTTCCTAATAAAATCAAGCTTTTCGTGTGGAGGGCCTATAATGATGCTCTGCCAACTATGGAAAATTTGCATTGACGGCATATTGCTCCATCTGATCGGTGTAATCTCTGTCAAGAGCAGTCTGAGGATGTTGTGCATGCTCTTTGGCTGTGCAAGGACATCTTGAGTGTTTGGTTGTCTCTAAAGTGGTTTCACCAAGCGGTTCTGGTTCAACCTGTGAGTTTTCGTGAGCTCTTGACCAGGTTCATGCATTGTCTAGATGAGTATCATGCTGAGGGTTTTGTTATTGCTGCGTGGAGCATCTGGAATCGACGGAATGCGCTGCACTTTGGCTGAAACACTCTCCCTGTGGATCATATTTGCAGCAGCGCTGGTAATTTTTTGCAGGAGTTTTGGCTTCTTAGGAAGAGGAGTTGGCCTTTCCCCGCCCTCCATCCTTGCAACAATGGTGTCCTCCGACGCTTAAGATTTTTAAGGTTAATTTCAATGCAGCGATCTTTCAGTCTTCAAACATGGCTGGCTTAGGTGTGATTGTGTGCGACAGTAGTGGTGCAGCTATTGGAGAGCTATCTGTTCCCATTTCTCTTGGTTGTTCGGTGGCTGAGTTGGAAGCGTTAGTCTGTCTTAGGGCTGTTCAGTTTGCGCTAGAGATTGGCCTTACCCGAGTGGTTTTTGAAGGGGATTCAGCTGCTGTTATTGATGCTCTTTGGCATGGGTCAGGTGAGCTCACCAGCTATGAGAATGTTCTGGATGATATTCGAGTTCAAGCTTCTGTTTTCCAGTTTTTTTATTTTAATTTAGTTAGTCGTCTATGTAATTTTGTTGCTGATGCTTTAGCAAAGAAAGCTAGTTCAGTTGTGGGGTTGCAGGTTTGGTTGGGAGACCTACCTGCTGACATTGCTCCTTTAGTGTTTCGTGATGTCCATTGATTTTAGTTTTTGAATAAATTCCCAGACTTGAGGTCTGGTTTCTCAAAAAAAAAAAAAGTTCTAATATTTTATATAAAAAAAAAAGGAATATATATATATATATATATATATTCTTCAAAATTTTAAAAATTAGGGCGGGCAGGCTTCGCCCTTGCTTGTAAATACTAAATAAAGTAAATGTGACATTATGTGTTACTATCAAAGTTATTAAACTCAGATTGCCTCAGCTGTTGGATTAGTGAACCGGTACCTAAGTTGGTTTCAGTTGTTTAATTGGACTATTTATGTAATTAAACTGGTAAAACCCAGTAAAACTTGATAGGTTTTTCGCAACTTGGATGAGTCATTTTCAGCTGACAGATTTTGTAATTCTAAACAAATTTATCTTTATAAGTTCACTATAGTATTGTTTTCTACTTCTTTGCTATTTAAAATGAGACAATTTGCCAATTTCTAGAGTTAAAAGCTTGAAAGAAGTTAAAAAATAAAATAAAATAAAATAGTTAACTGCATTGCAGTGTCGTGTCCCTGTCTACCTATCCTAATTTTTTATGTGCCAATGCCTCTATTTTCATCAATGCAATGCTGATATATGCAGACTAAAAGAGCAAGTATTGGTGGTGTTAAATTGTTAAAATTCTATTTTTAGCACCACAAACTACAAAAATTGTACTATGTCAGTGGAGGTAAATGTAAAATTTTTAACTCTTAGAGCTACAATGCGCAACCATCTATAGCCGTGCATTGTAGCAAAAAAAATAAAAATTCCATCCTACCTCTTCTTTCATTAAAAAAAATATTTTCTCTCTTTTCTCTCTTTCCCCAACCCAACCTAGCTTCTCACCTCTGCCTCTCGCCCTCTCGCCAATCCCTCTTGCCCAAGCACTCACGCCCAGCTTCCGAACCCAATACCGGAGCTTGAATTTGTGAACCACACTCACTGTTTCTACCAAAACCTTGAACCATTGAAACCCCAACTTCTACCCTTTTGCTTGTCTTTCTTCCCCAACCCAAACCCACTGTTTTTGCCGAAACCTTCCCCACCAAAACCTTGAACCATCGAAACCAAACCTAGAGGATTTGTGTAAATTGTTGTTGGGGAGGGTCAATGTGGGTTGTTGTAGGAGTGGGTTTAATGGTTTTGTGGTCTTTTCCTTTTCTTTTTTCTTTTTTTTTTTCTTTTTTTTTTTTTTGTTCTTCTTTGGTTTTTTTTGGTTAAGCTTGAGGCTGTCGTGATGGTGGTTGTGGTTTGGTGGTGCCATGATGGTGGTTGTGGGTTGAAGAGAGGGAGAAGAGAGAGACACTACAAAAAAGATTGCTATTAGCGATGGCCAGAGTTCGTCGCAACAACACAAAAAGCCGTCGTAGATTAGTATTGCCGATGGTAAAAAGCCGTCGACGGCCGTCGGAAAAAGCCTTGTCGGTAATACTATATTACCGACGAGACCGTTGCTAACACTCATTTTCGACAGCACAACTCCGTCGTAAGTACTTGATAATTGCCGTCGTAGATTCAACTTCATACGAGGAAGTTGGACGACCAAATACCTTTTGTGACGACCTTTGGCCGTCGTTAATGCATAGTTTCAATGACAAAATGCCGTCATAGTAATTTCATTTGTCATCGACAATACAACTTTATATGAGGAAGTCGTATGACCAAATACTTTCTACGATGAACTAAGGCCGTTGTCAATGCCTTTTTTTGATGAATAAAAGCCGTCGTAATTACTTGATTTGTCGTCGACAATGTAACTTCATACGAGAAAGTCAAACGACCAAATACTTTCTACAACGAACTAAGGCCGTTGTTAATCTCCTTGTTTTGACGAATAAAAGCTGTCATAAGTACTTGGTTTGTCATTGAAAATAACTTTTGTGATGAACTATAGTCGTCGTTAATGTAGTTTTTCAACGACTAAAAGCCATCGTAAAATAATTGGTTTTTCGTCAACAATACATTATCAATGTGACCATTTACCTTTTTCAATGAAATTTGACCGTTATTGAAACCTATTCACCACATCAGTAATACATTATTTGCAACAAAATAACTCTGTCAATAATAAAAGAGAAATCATTTCTAATATTTTAATTGCGAGGAAACATAAATCTCCCAAAAGTATTTCAATTCAAATAACAAGCACAAATCCATAATTGTCCAAATCTAGAAAGTGCATAATGCAATAAAAAAAATATATTAAAACATCTATAAAATAGAATAAAAAATATTAATTAAAACGTCTACATGAAAGCTATAATATCCTTCACCAAACTTGAAAACATAAATATTGGAAGATCAATCATTATCTGAGTCAGTATTATCCTTTTGAGAGCCATCTTAGTCATCTTCCTCCTCAAAGTCATCTTCTATGTTTTCATCCACATTTTGATTTCCTTCTCCAGCATTGGTCTGTAATATTTTGATCTCCTTCTGCGATTTCTTTTGTTTCTATCACTCTTTTCCTGGTTACATGAAAAAAATACACTAAATGAGTTAATTATTAAACATTTGCTTCTAAGAAAGATTTTAGAAAAAAATATATTAAAAAAACTATTAATAAAGTTCATTTTATAATCACCTTTCACTTGCGATTATTCCATTTGTTGCACATCTCTTTCCAAATAGTTGGAGTTACATCATCTGGGGGATGCTTGTACCATTCATCTTGAGGAATTTTATTTGTTACACATTCTTCTCTAAGGTGCCACATCCAATCAGGATAGCGTCGTTTGACATGCTCATCAAATACTTACCTCTCAAGAACTAAGTCATTTGTCTCAAATTGTGCTTCTTTGTATAACTCATAAAGCATATTTAGTTGTTCTTTAGGGTATTTTGAAAAAGTTGTCCATGGCCCAGTAATGTTTTGGTGGAACTTAATAGTAATCTCTTGGGGTATTTTCTTTTCTATGAATCTAATAATATGAAAGAAACACAAAGCATGTAAAATATTACATATAGATGAAATGTAAGCACTAAAAAATAAATGATTAAAGTAACCAAAAAATAGGAAAAAAAGACCTTCTGTCATGTATCTCACACTTGTGGTTATGACCTGGATAAACACCCTTAGCCTTTCCCTGACCTCTTTTCTTTTGTACAGTAGATCCTACCAATAATGGAATAAGTAAAAATAAATAAATAAGCTTTAAGCATAAAATTGGTATATTAGCATATAAACTTTAGGAAGATATTAAGTATTACCTTCGCTGCTCCCATTAATCACACTATTAAAAGAAACAAATGCTTCATTAGTTGGAGACTCAGATGATGAAGGTGCAAGTTGTGATTGACTACCACTATCACTTTTATCTCTCGCTTGTTTTATAGCTCGTTTCGTACTTTTCTTTGCCATTCACCTGTAACGTAGTTAAAAAGAAAGCCACGTCTTTGATAAGATGTAATTATTTAGTCAACAAAAATATAATTAAAACCAAGGACCATGTTAGAAATATCAATATAAAGATAAAAAAAATATTGTGATAGATAAACTTATTATAAAAGTTAAAAACTAAAAAACTAACTTAACAACACCACATCTGAATATATTGTAAACTAACTAACATGAAAAACTTGATCAAATTTTAGAGATTCACTAATTTAATTAAATAATTATATACAAATAAAATGATCAGCTTCAACAAATTGCTAAAGTTTAGCCAAAAAAACAAAAAAACAAAAAAAAAATGCTAAAGTTACTTTTTACGGTACACTTATATTATTATATACTACAAGACAAATTCTATTATTATAATACTATTATTTTACAATTGTCACAGCTTCAACAAATATATATTATTGAAAAGTGGTCAATGGGATTCTAGTCCCCTTGCAGTTTTGCAGACAAAGAAATATTCAACCGTACACTAATATTATATTATATTATTATATATCCACAACAAACACCAACCATTCATTCAAATATTTTTTTTTAATCAAAAAAAATTTCAGCCATTCATTCATTAGCTTTTTGGCTCAGCACCCAACTATCCACTATCACTATATATCTATTCAATGGATTCATTGTACCAGAACGTGCAATATAATTTAAAACAGTACAAAAAACTAAAGTGCAACAAAGAGAGTGAGATTGAGTAAGTGATACCAGTAGCTTAGCAAGATGATTGGATTCTGGCAAGTATGGAGAACGATGGTGTAGAGACAAGCAAAGACACTGACGGCGCAAGAGAGTAATAAGACAGAGTTGTGTTTTTTTTTTCTTTTCTTTTTTCTTTTTTATGTTTCTATTTTTTGGTTTTTGCATTGGGAATTAGGGATTTGTTGATGAAGACGAATTTGGGCTTTTTTTGTTTTGTTTTGTAATTAGGGATATGTTTACCTGAAAGGAATTTCCTATATTTTTGGGTTTTTTAAAATTTTATTTTTTGAATTTTTTTTCAACAAATTTATAAGGGTCAATTATAAAATTTTAAAGTATAAATTAAAAAAAAATTTGGATGATTTGAATTTTAAATTTTTAGCTGCCAAATTCTAAATTTTGAGAAGGGTGGGAGTAGGAGAGAGGGGGTGGCGGTAAAGAAAATTTTAACCTATGTTGCAATTTTATTCCATCTCAAATAGGAAGTTTCAAAAGTTAGTGAAATATAACCTGTGTAGGTGGATTTTTTTGTAAGAAAATATAACCTCAATATTTAAAAAATAATTTTGTGTATTTTATTTGGCAAAACCTCCCAAGGGAAAAAAACATTATTCACTTGAAATCTCATTAACCAATTTTTTTTTAATTAATATTAAAAATGTTGTATACTAAGATGCTCTCAATTTTCCAAAATTATCTTATTATTGATTTAAAATTTTAATTAAAGTTTTCTCAAAAAAAATTAATTAAAGAGTATTTAAAAAATTCTTCCAATCCAATTAATGGTCAGATTTTGGATTTGGACTTGTGGAAAAAAAAAAAAAAAAAAAAAAAAAAAAAAAAAAAAAAAAAAAGGAGGAGATGTAGAAGATGAGAATGAGTGGAGAAAGATTAGCAATCTGCAATAATGAAAGATAGAAAAAGTAGCATTAATAGGTTACAGTGTACTAGCCACGTGGGTGGGTTGGGAAATGGGAAAAAGTAGCTAGTAGGAAGCGTCTTGGAAGCTCACTTGTGTACAATTATCCAAAATGTGAGTTTTATTTACCAAAAAAAACTATAAAATAAATGTTTTTTAAAAATAATAATCCCACCTTTTTTTTAATAGAAAACTATATTAAATTCATTATTTTACATAAGAGAAATAATAATATATAAATATATATTTTAGCCGTAATTTCAAAATGGTACCTGAAATTGACCGGTATCGAAATATTCCATTACAATAGACAAGTCGAAACGGGTTCCGAAACGGTATTCATAATATTGGTTGTACCAACATACCAAGAAATTTTGATTGGTTACGCTCTTCTAATCCAACCATTTGATTGAGCTTAGAATTCATCAAAACCAATATTTTATCCCACTATTTCAATCCAATGGTCAAATTTGACTTTTGAATTTAGCATTTTAAAACTAGAAACAGATAAAGGCATGAAAACAAAACAAAACAAAACCTTAAAACACTGGCCAATACTCAAAACCCACTTAAAACCTCCTTGATCAACCTAATTTTATCAAATCCAGTGGTCTTGGAACCAACTTTGAATTTAACCAAAGATTGGCCAAGTTTAACAGACTTTAACGAAGTTTCATAAGATTTGATTACTCTGTTTTCACAATCTAACCGTCTGATTGTCACTGTCATTTACAAAATCGAATATTTCACCACATTCTACCAATACAACGGTCAAATATATAAACTTGAATTTAAACTACAAAAATTTGAATTTAAACAATTGATTGATGACATGACAAATAATAATTGATCACCTTGAAATTTTATAAGCACGAAAAATATATGAAGATAATGTAATCTAACATTAGATTTGTCAAAATTCACATCGAATTAAGAAATATAGAGTTGGGTTCAAGTTACACGTGTTGTAACTTTAAAAAATCTTACATCACCCAATAACTTATAATTGAATTAATATTTTGAAAATCCAACCATTGGATTACATGTTCTTACTATGCATGGTGATGGTAATTAATTTGGGGTAATGGGTTTGGTGGCTTGAAGAGAGGGAGAAGAGACAGAGAAGAAGAGAGAGACAAAGAATAAGAGAGAGAGAAAATAATAAATAAATGTATAGTGTTTAACTTTGTTGTGAAAATAAGAGCTTTGATGGAGTGAGTTTTGAAATGGTAAGAGCAACCACATCAAATGGTGCATAATTTCTGTCTATTTTGCAAAAAATACATACTTTTTCTATTTTACACACCAACTTTTACAAAACACCCACATCAGTTTATCTATTATACACTTTATTTTATATATATAATATTTTTTATTCTATTTTTATTATTATTTTATTAAAAAAAATAAAATACTTCTTATCTCACACGTCTCCTCTCCTCCCTCAAACTCTCCACCTCTCTCTTTTCCCTAACCCACAAACTCATCCCTTAAAGTCTCTGCCTCTCTCTTATCCCTAAACTACAAGCTAAAT